>NW_013953409.1:80546-81870 GCF_001266775.1 Austrofundulus limnaeus
ACACACACACACACACACACACACACACACACACACACACACACACACACACACCTGCTCCATGTTAGCGTGTCCAAAGTGAAGTCGGTCCAACCCTGTTGTTCTTCAAATGGACTCAAACCTGCAGACGTGTTGTATTGATTTTTACTCTGCGTTACCACATCAGATAATTCATTCAGAAGCTCCTAACAGGGACGGGCATTTCAAGCAAAAATACTTTTTCACAAACAATTATTCCATTTTTTCCCCACATTCCATGAGTTACTTCCTAATAAACACACATGCCCAGGAAAAACAGCTGGAAGCTCTTCACACGCTTCACCTTTACCCAATCGTTGCTAATTTTAGCAGCTCACAATGTGCCAGCACAAACAAAAGGTGTCTTTTGCTCCTGAAAAATACAAAACTATGCCAATAAATTGTGATTATGAAGACAATTTTTGAAACGTATCCGAGGAAAGACAACCCTGACATGAACATTATTTTATGCTCATCTTAAAGCTGTTTAATGATTTAGAATTATTTCTTATTTTACGCTTCTTTTCCCCAAAAACTAAAGAAAAACCCTGCTACTGAAAACACCTTAACTGATGGAACAAGTCTGCAGATTCTGCTAGTCTGGAGAAATTGAGTTTCTCTAGTTCAGGGGTCTGCAACCTTATCAAAAGAGCCATTTCTGCTACTGACGCAGTAATAAAATGTGTCCAGAGCCGCAAAATATATTCAACAGATCAGTAAGTAGATGGCAGCATGTTCTGAGAGTAGAAACAGTGTAGCTCATCTGATTTATTATTATTTGTTTTAGATTTTCCATTAGAGGGTTTTTCTTGTTAACTGAATATTTTTTAAGATTGCCATGATGCTGTTTCTGAAGATTTCAATCATCTAATTCAATAAACACCAATCAAAAGTCATTAGCAGAATAAGCAAGTTTTGATTTGCAGCCAAGATTTGTTAAGCTTTTCCATGGAAGCAACCAATAAACGCTGCTGCTCAAACCACAAATGCATTTTCCCAACAAAAGTGGCTTTGTTTAAAGGAAAATAAACTTTCTCTTCCAAGAAGTACTGAAGCAAAAAGAAATAAAATAAAGATATTAAACAAAACMCAAATGCCCTTACTGTTTGTGCTAAGTCTACACTGTTTGTTGCTGAGTGTATTTGTTTATTGTTGTGCATCTGAGGATGAATGCTCCTCCTACACTGTAAAAAATAACTTTTAGGATTTACTAGAGAAAATCCTGTAAACGATTTGCACTAATGTTAAGTAAATTTCAATGCTACAAATTCATGTAATATTTACTCTCATCATTATGTAGTAAAAA
>NW_013953409.1:82664-85143 GCF_001266775.1 Austrofundulus limnaeus
TTTATGTGCTGTCCAGAAAAAACACTTCAATATTACTGGTAAAATAATATTAGCATTTACTTTTTTTTAGTAGAGTAATATTGATTTATAATATAATGTGTATTGTTTATTTAGTAAATTTTAGTAGTTTAGAGATTTAGATTTTTTTTGTAAAATTTAAAAGAATAATTAAATAAATRTTACTACACCCAAAAATCCTTTTTTTCAGTGCACACTCACCAGGAGAATCTGGGAAACTTTCTGAGAACACCTAACATTTACTTAAGAGGCCTGGACAAGTGTGAGTGGAGAGGCATGCCTGGCATACAGGGAATGCCAGGGTGTCGCTGTGAGAAGCTCGCTGCATCCGACACACCAACATCTTCAGCCGTCCACGCAAAACTACAGGAACTGCCTTTAAAGCCAGCTGAGGGAACAGCTAGAGTGTCCTTAGACAAACAAATATGGCTTCAACAAAATGAACAAGCTCCTAATGAAGGATATGGGTGGAGGCTGTTTGTCGGGAGGTGAAAAGACCAGTGTGGTCCAGGCTTCAGTCAGAGACGCTCAGCCTGCACTGACCTCTGAGCGGGAACAAAAAAAGCCACGTTGATTATGTGCGTCATTTTATTCAGGGGACAATCCAAAGAAACAAGCTTGTTAATATGGAAAACCAATTAAGCGGGCAGAGTGCTCGAGAATCTCAGACAGAGGGGGAGGGAAGCCACGTGAACCCTATCAAAGACTCCTGTTGTTGGAATTAGGACTCAAATCTCTGGTTTGGGGGGTTTGTGAGCAAGTCCTGGAGTTGCAGCGRGGAGAGAAACAAACACAAAGCATGCATGTGTGCTGAGCGTGTGTGAGGCCAAGGGGATGTTGGGAAGAATGGAGGGATGTCACGCTTTGTTTTTCTGCCTGTTGATTCTGAATGTGACCAATTAGTAAAGCAGAGAGACAGAGTGTGGGAGTGAAGGAGGAGGAGGAGGAGGAGGGGTCCGGTCCCTTTCACCATGAGAGTCCAAGGTCTGAGTCACAGAGGGATGAAAGAAGAAAGAGAAAAATGGGGCAGGGTGCTACATAATGAACATAATGACAAACAAAAGAACTTTTCAGTCATTTCTGGTCGCTTTCCTCAGACCCCCAACTCAGTCTGACGGCTGAGAGGCCAGGGACGGTTCTCTTTCTTTTACCCATCTTTGCTACAAAAAATGCAAGACTTTCATGTGAAACAGAAAACATTCCAATTCCTTCAATTAAATTCCTCTGTTTAATTGAAACAGAGGCAGGCAGGAGCACATTTACAGGTTATAATACCTATTTGATCACAATCAGCTGGGCAAATATGCAATAAGACACCAAGGTGTCTGAAACGTTCAAATAAAAAAGCAGAGTTTTAAAATAATTTGGAGATAAATTATTTCCACAGAAAGGAGTCTTTTCCTGGACGCCACACAAAAGAGGAATCTGTTTCAAATGACACAACTGGACTGTTTTCTTTAATAACAAACCAATCTCCACCAGACAAAAAGTGTTTTTGCAAAATAAACTGGTGTGCATTGAAAACATATTGCCTGAAGCTTGTTTTCAAGCTTCATTTGTTCAAATATCACAATAACAAACAGCTGTCATTGGCCAAAATGCTAGAAATACAATAATAAACTGTACAATTTGATAATGAACACAAGACAAAAAAAAAAGATACGATATAACTAGACATAAAATATAATCATTTAAAGGTACCACTATTCAATAAGGCTGCCCTTATAGATGGCTTATAAATACTAAATAGATCGGTTATTAATTTATCTGTAAACACTTTATACATTATTGTTAAGTGTTTATTATGCATTAATTAAGAACGACAAAGACAAAACTGTCTGTTTTTTTGTCAAATAGTGAGCCAAATCTGTTCACGTACATATTAAATCTAAAGTGCTATATTAAAAATTTCACACTAGGTTACTACCTTGTAAACACAATAATGTATTGGAAACATATTTTACATATAATATTGCACTATACATATCCACAAATATCAAAGGGAGCCTTATTGTAAAGTGTAAGACTGTACACTATTTATAAGGCTTCATTATGACATTTATACACATTTATTAAGCATTAATAAATAGTGTACGTACTGTTAACATGTGTTTCCAATACATTATTGTGCTTACAAGTTAACCGAGTGTGAAATGTTTAATATAACACTCTGTGTACTTGAACCATTTTGGCTCACTATTTAGCAAGAAACCAGACAGTTTGGTCTCTTTCTTATTCTTAATTAATGCATAATAAACACTTATTAATGATTTATAAAGTGGTTACAGATGAATTAATAACCTATCAATAACCTATTTACAAGCCATCTATAAGGGGAGCCTTATTGTAAAGGGGTAACAATTTAAATAATATAATATAGTAAAGATAAAATGTAGCAAACATAAAAAAGCAAATAATAAGATGCTTCCTAACTTACGACATTATATATATACTATATATA
>NW_013953409.1:85582-86940 GCF_001266775.1 Austrofundulus limnaeus
AACCTGAAAACCCTCCAAAACAGAAATCAAAGTGTCAAAAAAAGGACTCAGTAATGAATAGCTCCACCATTCCTGTTGATGACTTCAAACAATGGTTTAGGCATGCTTTGATGCCAGTGTTTCCAGAAGGCTAGAGGGAACGTTGCTCCAAGTGTTGAAGATGGCTTCACGAAGGCCATCCACTGTCTGGAACTGATGTCCATTTTTGTAAACTTCCCTTGCCAGCCAATTGGATCGTGCGGCTCAGAGCTGTTGAATTTTTTTTGGGTCTACCACTTGACTTTTTTGTTTCATAACCCTCAGGATCATTTAAAAAAATGCTAAATGACTCTACTTCTTCCTGCTGCCTATTCTCACTACACATCACAATATCGTCTGCAAACATAATAATCCATTTAATAATAATAATAATAATAATAATAATAATCCTCTTGTTTGACCACATTTCTCAACTTGTTAACCGCTATGTCAAGCAGGAAGGGGTTAATGTTATTCAGTGCACTTGGGCTTAACTAAGCCTAAATACATTTGTTCTCAAACACTGAACCTTAATTTCCAGCTAAACCAGATATAATGAATTTAGTTATTATAAACTAACTTGCATGTTTTTCGTCTGCAGGAGGAAACCAGAGAGCCTATTTTTTTCAGGGAACCTGAAGCAAACCCAAGTGTGCATGGAGAAAACATGTAAACTTCAGGTGAACCTGTGACTTACGTGCTGTGAGGCGACAGCTCCAACCACTGCTTCACARTGCTGCCAGATCAGTAACTACTAAACTTCACTGTAAGTCCTGAAGTGGCTTTAGTATCATAGTGTGTGTACAGAGCTGTGTGCGTACCTGCTGCAGATCAGCCAGGGAGTACAGATGAATGTGCTGTAGCAGGTAATCCCTTGGGAAAATCCTGTCAGAGACAAGAACAACAGTGATTGCACGAGTTTCCACAGAGAGGTGGAGATCTGTTTAAGTGATTAGTAAAGTTTRTTAGTAAAATATGAAACAACTAGAAGCACTCGGAGAGTGCAAACCTCCGCCAAGACCAATTTCCYCCATCCTGTAAGAGTTAATGCACAAAAGCAGAGATGGAAACACATTTGCTGAATAAGTTCTGACGTAGTGAACATTTAAGCAGCAGTATGCACGGGATTTCTTCTTGGTGGAGTCCAATGTGAAAAAAAAAGAAGTCAGACTTGTCACCCGAAGTTATTCATAGTCAAATTGGTGTGGGATTAAGCTCATAAGTTTTCATCAGTCACATTTCACCATGTAAAACGTCTGTTTTATCCACTTGTATGAGTTTGTAATGGTTTGACTCTCTTTATAAAGTGCTTCCTGGCTCCCCCCGTCTCCAAACTTTGA
>NW_013953409.1:87440-91390 GCF_001266775.1 Austrofundulus limnaeus
GACAGACAGACAGACAGACAGACAGACAGACAGACAGACATATGCGACCGAAAGCATTACCTCCTTGGTGGAGGTAATAAGATCTTTAATACGTATAAGATGGAGCTTGGTTGATGAGAGATTTGTACGTTAGAAGTAAGATTTTAACTTCTATTCTGATTTTGAGCATTTTGAATCAGAGTGTAGAGTTTTTTTTTTTTTTGGATGTCCAGATAATAAAGAATTACAGTAGCCCAGCCTAGACGTGATAAATGCATGAATCAGTTTTTCTGCAGCATTTTGGGACAAGATGTTTCTAATTTTAGTGATATTACACAGGTAGGAGAAGGTTTTTAATGTGGGGGTTAAAAGACATACCTGATAAAAAATAACACCAAGGTTCTTTACATTAGAACTGGAGGCCAAACGAAGAAGATGATGGTTGGCACCAGTTGAATCCTGTCTAAAGCTCTGATGAGTGTCAGTAAAACACAAGGATGTGCTTTTGTGATGATAGGCCTAATCTACTCTGTTTGGAACGTTACCAATGGTTACCACATCAGCATTCATAAGTCAACAAAGAACATTTTGGATTGTGCTGAGATGAGGACTCCTCTCAAGGTGTGTGTTGATCTTGATAAAAGCACTTGAAAGCAAACACGTCCAGGATTAGAGAACAAGGACCCGTGCATGTATGCAAACACACACACACATGCACACAAATTACATTTATATTTATAAGACGTGACAGTTTTCAATTCTTCATCCTAAATAAATACTGAGTTTTTTTCCCCTTTTTGCAGATGAACAGTTGCTGTTCAGGAGTGCAAGTCCCAGCAAATGAACCTAAAGACAGACTATTCAATGCAGAATATTCAGCACCTTTTTTGTTACCACAGCTGTAAGCACAAGTGTTAGACAAGAACACAACCGCCTCACCTGGTGTGGTTGTGAGAGTTGTGTCTACAGCTCAGTGTACACAACAGATATCTCTTTTCAAATCCTCCTGACGGAGACTAATGACAGCGGGAAGGTTTTAGCGCCACAGACCTCATCAATCCTGCAGTGTTTGGAAGTGGTGGGGTGCTGACCGGCATTAGCTAATGGGACAGAGGTAAACACAAAATGCCACGATGCTGCTCTGAGGAGCAACATGCTTCACTTCGGACTTCTTCTAGAAAATACCAGGAGGTTTCGATCCTTGTCTGTTATTTAAAAATGTTGGGAACTGGTAAACTCTCAATTTTAATGTGAGGTTAATGTGACCACCTCAGAGGATCTAAACTCTACAATTATTTATGCTAATGAAAAACACAGAAGACAGCAAATTTACAAACACAATTATTTTGTCATAAATGAGAAAACTGGCAAAAAATCCTTAGCCTTACCCTGGTTGAAAATGCAGTTTCATGCATTTTTTTTTTTTAACCAAGACATCTCTTCTGCTGTCCCACAGCAACAAAACACAAATTAGAGATAATTTGATTTCAAACTTATTCTTTATTTTACACTTTTTGCTGCAAGCAGGTCACTCAGAGATTTCCCTGCTTTAATAACCACTAGTACATTGGTTAATCATGGCCCATTCCATTTCTGTTTGAACCACTTGTGCTTTTAGATTTACATCACACTTCATCCCATGATGACTGAGTTGGTTGTTTTTAACTTGTGAATAGTTTCAAAGTTTTTTTCAGAGCACTAAAAGATGGATTCTGAGTACCACCTGCAGTACTTGTACCACAGTCTGAGAAGCATGGTTGTAACATGTGGCTGTAGATGCCACTCCAAAGGGTCAGCTACATCTAAATATCACATTTTTACAAGACATCCACTTGACAAAACAGCAACATATTAATATATGACTGTAGCTGCGTTTCCATTGCAAATGTGCACAAAACTTTGTTGATATTTTGTTACTGTCGAAAAACACCGTTTCGCAACTGTGGTGTTTCGATTGAGTAAGAAATGCTATAAAAGTCATGCGTGAATACGTTTGTTCTCGTGATAAGTCATTATAAACATGGCAGCAATGGATGTAAACACATAGCATGCTGCTACCACGACACTAGCGCTCATCATCAGAGACGTCGGCATCTTTTACCGAGGCTTTCCAGAGACAAGTCCCTACTTGGGAGCGGCTACGTAGGCTGTGTTTTTGGGAAATTGTAGTCGGTGAGTTTACTATTTTATACTACTTCTGTGATCCATCCATCCATCCATCCATTTTCAGTGATATTACTACTATTTCTACTTCCTGTTATCTTCTTCGTCATTGTCTTTTTCACCAGAAGAAACAGCCGGTTGTTGATCACGTGACTCCCATGATGCGAAAAAAATGTTTCCATTGCAGTTTTGCAAAAAACACCAATTTCAATACGGCTGAAAAACCGCCTCATCCTAGCGCAAAAACATTTTGTCGAGAAACGTAATTTTTTTCGAAATTGACGTGTTTCCATTGAGCAAATTTATTTTCGAAATTCTAATTTGCGCATTTTCATGGTCAATGGAAACGCAGCTAGTGACAAAATATCTGGCTCATCTAAATGAAGAATGATTCACAGATCTGATACTAGGGGTGCAACAATACATGTACCCATATCCAACCGTATCGAACAGTGCTTTAGGTTCAACACACACTTGTATCGAACAATACAGATTTTTAAAATTAATTTTACCAACTTGTCTTCTGAAGATGCTCTGTGTTGAAGGATCAGTGGATCTGTGTTCGACTACTCCACCTAGGCTGCATTTTTTTTATAGATCAGATCCACTGAGAAACTTGCTGTTTCAGCAATATTTAATTTAAAAACTGTACTTTTGAGGTTAAACAAATGTTCATAATTAATTTAAATAAATTACAAGTTAAAAAGGGCATGGAAATTTCTCTTTTTTGTGTCGAAAAAATATCGAACCGTGAGACTAAAGTATCGAACCGAACCGAATCGTGAATTTTCTGTATCGTTGCACCCCTATCTGTATGTTTTTAATTCATCAAGTTTATTTTTTTCCATAAATACTTTATACTTCATTATAGCAGAAATACAAATTCAATCAAGCTTTATTTTTCTACAACAGTTATTTAACAATCCAATTGACTAACTCTTGGTCTACTGGTTAATTTAATAAAACTTGATCTCAAGCCTAATAATTCAGGAAGTCCACCATGTGATCCTGGTGTAGAACCTGCATCAGGTCTGAATGGATCCGTTAGCAGAGAGAGTCCATCAACACACAGACAAGGGCTTTTAGGGTGGAACCCCCTCAGATAAACATTCATCCCCTCTGAGCATCACACAGGAATGCATGAAGACATAAGTTATACCATCATATACATGTGAACTCAGACGCACATCCTCTGAGGACATGCTGGTTTTTTATATGTCCACTGAATTATGTACTGCTCTACGGTGAACATGAAAATAGTTTTAAATAATTCTATTTTTAATTTATTCAGAAATATTTTACTGAAAATAAAATATTCAAATATTATTATCATTATTAAATAAAGTTCTTGTCTCTGTTGATCCACATGAAGTGATTAAACTTCTGACAGGTTAATAAAGGTGGGTTCACTTGTTTTTGCAAAATACTTGGCCAACATTTTATTTTGAAAAAGAGCTTTGCATAGTCTTCATCAGCAGAGCCTCACCGGGGTTTAGTTCAGGACTCTAGACACCAATCCACCTTTAGATAAAAAAAATAAACAAACTAAAGCCAACCACTCACCTCTCTTTCATAATGCTTTTATGAATCATCAGTATGACAGCTGGACTCATCAGACCACCTGACCTTTTATTTATTTCTCTACAGTCTAATTTTATTTCATCCTACACTGCAAAAACTGTCCATCTTACCAAGTTTTAAAATCTTATATCAGCCAAAAAGTCTTTTTGATCTTGTTTTGAGACTGATTTACTAAGCAAGAACTGATTGTGTAAGAATAATCATCTTGTTTTCAGAATGTGTAAGAT
>NW_013953409.1:93717-96592 GCF_001266775.1 Austrofundulus limnaeus
GTGAAAGCATCACAGCTTTGCCGATCTGAGAAGATTAAAAGATAAAAAATTCCTGTATCCACATCGTGATCCGGAACATCACCAAAATTTAAAGCTGTGTTCCTTGGCCCAGTACACACATGTGGTAAAAATGTCATGACAATCCGTCCACAAGTTTTTGAGTAATGATGTCCACAGACAGAATGACAGAACGACAGACAGACAGACATACGGGACCGAAAACATTACCTCGCCCTTGGCGGAGGTAATAACAACTAAAGGTGACATAGATACGTCCTTATGGTACAGTATTTAAATATATACCTGAGAAACACATAATACTGCCCCTTTAAATAACATGTAATGTGAGCTGATACTGTATATCTTAACTTTAACTCTTTAGTTAATTTCAGGTGATGACTTGAACAGCAGACAGTTTACATGCATCAATTATTGTATTTTCGTAACTTTATTGAGATTAAAAATAGTTATTTTATTTTATTTAGGCGTTCAAACCTTGTGGGACTGTTTTGTAATAAAACAATATTTCACTCAGATTTGTCAGAAGCCAAAAATGATGGGATGCACGGCTCCAACATGKTTTTTTACAAAGTGACACCACTTCAGCCGACATACCTTCGCCTGAGGTCCTCAGCAATGGTTGCTCTGCAGCTGAACAGGTAGGCCCTCAGTGACTGCAGCTGCTGCCGGAGGCGCAGAACTGTGCTCAAAGCTTCACAGTGTTCATACAGGCAGGGGTTGAGCTGCTGGATATCCAGCAGTGGCTCCTCATACACAAACTCCAGAAACTCCTTGGCCTGTTTAGACACCTGGAGGAGAACACGTAGGAGTTTATATTTAGAACCACTGATAGATCAGAGATAATCCCCAACAAGCTGTTCTCTCCATGCTTGTAATGGATGGAGTGGCCTTTAAAAGCCTAACAAAAGCCCCGGCCTTTGTACAGATTAGGCATGATCTAACATGTTCATTTGAAAGTTTTAGACGTGCTTTCTGATTTTTTTTTTACTTCTGGATGAAACCAAGCTGACTGTTCCCCACTGATCAAAGATTATGTCTCCTGGATTTAACTTCACATTTAGTATGGCAGGCCATTTTAACATAAAACTGGCTTTGTCTGACTATTTGTAATTATATAACTAAAAAATAATCTAAATATAAAAAAATATTTACCTATCTAAAATGCGTTTTAACTAGGGACAATTATATTTTGACAATCCTGAATGGTAGTTTAAGATATCTGTATTTACATTCTGACTAGTCAGAAGAACAGTTCATTTCCTGTGGCAGCTCTACTCTCAGCATCAGTCCGCCTGTTCATCTCCCGCTCCATTCTTCCCTCATTCCAGTTGATTTTTTAAATCCCATTTAAGAAATTTATTAGTCATTTACAAACTGATTTTAAAAGCACTACACCATTTCCATAGTTTTCATTTTTAAGTATTGACTTTAAGTATTTACTTTAAGTATTTACTTAAATGTTTGTTGGCTGTGGACATGAAAGCGCCCACTGCGAAGCAGGAGGAAAGGAGAGCTAAAAAAGTTCAAAACTTATTTCTAGCGGCAGAACAGGTTGGAAGATGGCTGTTTGATGTTTTTGTTTTTAAAATCATCCTACAGGCTCTGACATGTTAGATAAATTTGAAAATGAGGTTTTGAAAAAATCCRTAAGACTTGAAAAAATCTGTGAGATTGCCCTATACGTGCGTATACCTGCAAAATGACGTAAAATCCTTATAACTTATGGACAATCCATACAAGTTGACATGTATGTACCCCATGCTCACAGAGTACCCCCCAAAGGACTGCCCAAGGGACCTGGTTGAATGCCTTCTCCAAGTCCACAAAACACATGTAGACTGGTTGAGCAAACTCCCATGCACCCTCCAGGACCCTGCTGAAAGTGCAGACCTGGTTCAGTGTTCCACAACCAGGACAAAAACCGCACTGCTCTTCCTGAATGCAAGATTCAACTATCCGATGGGCCCTCCTCTCCAGGACCCCGGAATCGACCTTATAAGGGAGGCTTAGAAGTGTGATCTCCCTATAGTTAGACCTCAGGAGGAAATCACCCCCACAGCACCGGTGAACATCCAGGGAAAAGACATTGAGACAGTGGACTCTTACAAGTACCTGGGTGTTCACCTCAACAACAAGCTGTACTGGACTACGAACACAGACATCCTGTATAAGAAAGGATAGAGCTGACTCCACCTACTGAGGAGGCTGAGGTCCCTTGGTGTCTGCAGGACTCTGTTAAAAACATTCTACGACACGGTGGTAGAATCTACTCTTTTCTATGGAGTGGTCTGCTGGGGGGCTGGATGTACTGAAAGAGACAGGAATAGGATCGGCAAACTGGTACGAGGATTATATGGATTATAAGAAAGCATAAGAAGGAATATTTGTGACTTACTAAATAAAAATAAGGGTGATATGAAAGCAACATTGAGAGTAATAAGTGTTTTGAAAAATCAAAGTACAATCTGGTATTTCACAGTACTTTGTAAAAAATGACAAGGAAATCTAAAATCAAAGTTAAATAGTAAATGAATTAAATCAATACTATGTAAATGTTAGCCCAAGTCTTGCAGCTAAAATACCAAAAGCAGATAATGATGTGAGTCATACAGTAATGGGTTGCGCCAACAGATTTTTTTCTTGATGGAACYGATAAGGAAGAAATACTGAGTAATGTAAAAGGTGTTGCAGACAAAAGATCAAAAGATTGGGTGGACATGGATATGATATTTGTGAAGGATATAACTAGTTATGTTATTGAGCCATTTACATATACACTCACCGGCCACTTTATTAGGTACACCTGTCCAACTGCTCGTTAACACTTAATTTCTAATCAGCCAATCACATGGCG
>NW_013953409.1:97407-100281 GCF_001266775.1 Austrofundulus limnaeus
TGCGGCAACTGTGTGATGCCATCATGTCAATATGGACCAAAATCTCTGAGGAATGCTTCCAGCACCTTGTAGAATCTATGCCACGAAGAATTGAGGCAGTTCTGAAGGCAAAAGGGGGTCCAACCCGTTACTAGCGTGGTGTACCTAATAAAGTGGCCAGTGAGTGTATGTAATTTATTAGTTTCAACAGGAATATTTCCAGACAATATGAAAATAGCAAAGCTAATTCATCTTTATGAAAATGGTGATAAGTGCGTGTTTACTAATTATAGACCAATATTCTTTTCGCCACAGTTTTCCAAAATTTTAGACAAATTATTTGTAACCAGACTAGCTTGATTTATAGATGAATAGAATACATAGATTCAATGTGGGTTTAGAGTATGTAATTCAACATCARTGGCTCTCATGGAATTAATGGAAGAGATGAGTTCTGTAGATCCGTATTGTTTTAACCGTATTGTTTTAACATTTTTGTTGTTTTGAAGACGGTTTCAACACTATTGACCACATCATTTTCCTTGAAAAGCTGTACAAATAGGGCATTAGAGAATTAGCACTACAGTGGGTATCTAGTTATTTGTAAAATTGGAAACAGTTTGTTCAAGTAAATAATGTGAGATCTGAATTACAGTATGTAATATTAAATGTGGAGTTCCTCAGGGTCCTGTGCTTGGACCAATTTTGTATGTAAATGTGTGTAAATGAAGTGTGTTTTATTTGCAGATGATACCACATTTCTTTGTTAAGGAGAAAATATTAAATGGATATTGGAGATGATACAGGCAGAATTTGTGAAAATACAAACCTAGTTTCAGCTTAAGATATCAATATTTGGATAAAACAAACTACATGATATTTGGTAATAGAAAGAAAACCATTTACAAATGATGGTGTTGAGATTTAGAGTAAGTGAGGTGAAGTTTTTGGGTATTGTCATTGATGAAAAGCTGACAAGGGAATCGCATGTAAATTGCTTAAAAATAAAAGTAGCTAAGTCAATTGCATTGACGACTGTTTCACATTGAATTTACTGTACATGCAAGACAATTACAAATCATATTTTTTTCTTTTAAGAGCTATAGGACTGATTAGGAGAATATGCTATGATTACCCAACAAATATATTGTTTCATCAGTTGGAATTATTAAAATTTTATCATTTGATTGATTATAGTATTTCTTGGATAAAGCTCATAAAAAATATTACCTTCATATATTCAGTTAACATTGTTAAAGAGAGAACGTCATTATAACCCAAAGAGAATGGAGATTTTTATAAAACCTCAATTTTAAACTAGTCTGCAGGGGTGATGTACTGTAATTCAAGTAATAAGTTTGTGGATAAGTCTTGCTATTATTATAAAAAACCTCTAAAACAATATTTATGTTTAAAAATATGATTAAGTCGAAAATAATGGGAAAATACCATTTGTAGTAATTAGTGGAAGTAAAATTCAAAGATATCTGAWGTTGTTTTTGTTTTATTTTTATTTTTTTTTGTAAATATGGAGATTATTGAATCTTGAGTTTGTTTTTTGAAAATAAGGGGCAGATAAAATATTGTATTTTATTTTTGATTTTACTGTATATAGACATTCTTTTTAAATGAATTAAATAAATTTCATGAATAAATTTATGAAAAGGTAAGGCTAGTGGCTCAGTAAGGCTAAAATGCCAAAATGCTGCATAAATCTATGACATTTTGACTGGATATTATCAATATTCAAGATATCTCTAGTTCATTTGGAGATATCTTAAAAGGAATTGTGACTTGTCATAATTTACAGTTCTAGATATCTCTAAGTTAGTTTTGCCTAGTCATCATTTTCTTTCAAGGTATCTGCAATTTAATATATACACTACATACAGTAGCTGAATTGATATACAGTATTTGATAAATGCGAGCCATCACATCGAAACGAGGATTAAGTCCAAAAGTGGTATAAGGAGAAATAGGCAAATATAGTGTTTTGACCAAAATGTTAACAAAAATTGCATTTTGTCAAAATATAATGAATAAAAGCCTTATTAATGTATCATTTGAATGAACTGCCTGAAATATAATCATAAAACAAAATTTTGAAGCACTTTTTTGAGCAGCAGCAACAAAAAAACTGATTTTGAGGAAAAACGCCTTAAAATTTTGAGTTTTTCCCTGTGAGTTAGTAAAGTTTTGTACATTTTTAGCTGGGAAATCTCAATATTCAAATATAATATGAGGTTTCCTCTTTATAAGGACATCAAAAATTCCTCTTTAAAAGGGACATAAAATTAGGATTCAGACCAAATATTTATGAATTATTGTAACCAACAAGACAAATTAAGTCATACATATGGATTTAATTATGATATCAGAATGATCCAGGTATCAAAATGTAGCTTTTAAAGCCAAGAATCTGAAAATGTAATTAGGTCATTTTGACCAAATTTAACTTAATCCTCATTTTGATATGATGGGTCACAAATACAGATAAATTTAAGATATCTTTAATAATGATGCCATTTAAATCTTATATCTTTAATTGGAATTATGACTATCCATCCATCATGTAGTCACTGTGCGAGATACGGGGTACACCCTGGTTGCAAGTCCATCACAGGATCGGGAATTTTGACTAGTCAGAACAAAAAGCAAGATATCTTGAAAGCAAATAATGACTAGTGAAAACTAACATAGAGATAACTAGAACCTACTTTTTGACTAGTCAAAATTTATTTTAAGATATCTTGAATTGGAGCCTCCATAAAACTGAATGCTAAAAATCTTATGTTATTTATACTAGTCAGAATTTCTTTAGAGATAACTCAAATATGTATTTTGTCAAGTCAAAATATAATTAAAGATATCTTAATTAACTATTATGTATAGTAA
>NW_013953409.1:107350-109474 GCF_001266775.1 Austrofundulus limnaeus
GCTCAGTTTAGTAATCCGTGCTCATGGATTTCCAGCGGCTGTTTTTTTTTTCTCCCACTGACCCCCCGCGGGCTCCGTACATTTCAGCTAAAGAGCTCCTCTCCATCTGTTTCAGGTTAGTGGACATCATTCAGTAAACTGTCCCGTCGGGAAATATGTCTCTACGTCACACAGTGGAGTCTCTCTGATTGGTTGACGCTGCGCGTCGAGCTGCAAAAGTTCAGATTTTCTAACTTCAGCGATTACGCTCAGATCGTTCAAATCGCACTGCTCTAATCGGGCTTGCGGCGCCGCAGCACTTCCTGACGTTGCTTGAAGCGCGTCCACCGTAGACTTTGTATGTAAACCTGATGCTCCTGATGCTGAAATCGCGTTCAGTGTGAACACACCATTAGAATATGAGAAAATTGGTGAATGCCACAATTTCTCCTAAATCACTCGTACGCACAACTTAAGAACAAATCTGTGCGTACGAACGGTTCTTGCATGAGGCCCAACAAACTGTAGCAAGTTTTGTAGATCACTATAGTATTCAAACATTCTCCTTTTAAAACATTGTTTTTCAAAGTTTTAAGTTTTATGGAGTTTTTTGTGGATGTAAATAATCAATTCTCTGAAATTCAAAAATCCACACATTGAACACAATATTTCAACTGTATGCAATATTTTTCCATTGCCTTCTATTTGAAACACACATTCTACTTAACAAATCTGCACAGTTCATCTGAAGGGAATCCCAGGATAAGAGTCTGCTTTGCTGCAGTCACAACACAAACCTTCAATCAAAAATGCTTTAAAGGCCAACAGATCCTCTGCTCTGTTCAGTCTGATAGCTTCCTTCAGCTTTGTCTTCTAGGTTCTTTAAAGTTTGTTCTCCACCCAAACACCCGGACCTGCTCTATGAACACACACACACTAACAGCTAAGCAGTTCGGCGCTACAACAGGTGTCCCTTATCCACATCATCTCAGAGAACATGGACGAAAGAGGAAAACAACAAATCCAAAGGGGAGACAGGAAGAAAAGAAATGTGAGATTGTCATCTAGTTTTTTTCACCTAAAAAAAAAACAAGAAAAAATAACAAAGGATCACCGCAGAAAAGACAGAGAAAACGGAAGCAGAGGGACGTGTGTCGACGTGTTTGTCCGCTGTGCTCCGACATCAGAAACACACGAGTGAAAATCAAAAGGACAGGGAGGAACCATCAGCACAGAAAAGAAGATGAGAGAAGTTAGATCAGTTCATTTTTCTATCACAGATTCTAATCTGACACCTGAGCAACACAAACTATAGTTTATTCAGCATTTAAAGATGAAAAAATTCTTTCTCTGATGAAAAAAACACAAAAATAGTTCAGTTGGCGTTTAACTCAGACTGAGAGCTGTAACAAACATCTCCTTTAATTTTTTACATTAAAACAAAAACAGACTCAAAGTGCTCAATTTGAGCAGCAATAACTATTTGAATTTCTTTATTTTTTATTTATTAAAGTAACTAGTTGATTTATAAAAATATGCCAGAACAGGGGTCTGCAACCTGCGGCTCTGGGGCCACATGTGGCTCTTTGGTCCCTCTGCTGTGTCTCTTTGAAAATGTGACCAAACATAACAGAATAATTCCTTGTTTGTTTTTTACACTCACAACAGAAATCAATTTGTATGCAAAAATGTGATCAATACTATTAATACAAAAAGTAAAACATGTTAGCTCATGCTAGCCTGTTGTTTACTTTAATAATCCAACTTCTTTCTCTCAAATCCATTACAATTACCTGTAAAGAATTTGGACTACGTTGTAATAAGAATTAAAAAAATATATACCTACCGTATTTTTCGGACTATAAGCCGCGACTTTTTTCCTGAACTTTGAACCATGCGGCTTATGGTCCGAAAAATACGGTAAATAGTTCAGTTGTACTAGTTCTTATAAAATTCAGGATAAACTATATAGTTTTTTTTTTGTTTACCTGAATATTGTCTTTTCATTTGTCCTGATGTGTAAAAATAATAAGAAATAATAAAATTCATAATATATATATTTTTAGTTTTATAATGCCACCTCCACTGGCCATAAAGGTGCCCAAAAAGGCCTTGAAAAGGCCCACGAACCACCAGTTGATAATC
>NW_013953409.1:110112-111144 GCF_001266775.1 Austrofundulus limnaeus
ACTACTGTGCATGTGTGTCAAGGACAGAAAGGCAGACGTGGCAGTGGAAGGTGTCAAAGCAGTTTGGAGAGAAAACAAAGTAAAGAACAAAAAAAGAAAACGATTAATCGATTATTAAATTAGTCATAGATTATTTTAATAATCGATATGTCGTCGACTAATCGACTAATCAACTAATCGTGACAACTCTACTCTCAGCTACTACCACACAGGTTAGTTAGCTGCGGTGGTTCAGCTATAGATGTTCACCCAACCATTAGTTTATTAAAATGTGTTCAGTGGTTGGTGAGACATTTTGCAGTAACTATAATGCACACACAGGAAGTTACATGATCGCCTGCTCATCATGGCGGCAGACAAAACTGAAGTCGGTCTGGACTTCTGTGGTATCTGGCAACCAGCAGGGTGGTTTGAGGTTCTTTGAATCCTGTGGTTTGTGGGGTGAGGCCTCGTGAATCGGCCTTGTTAAGGCACATCCTGTAGATGCTCATTTAGTTTGGAATATTGGCTCCAAAGACTGGGTCAAGACTTCTGGTTTCTGGACTGAATATCATCTAGGAGTCCCACTGTTATTCATCTTCATTGCTCTGCAGAGGACACATGGTGTCTGAAGTCACTACAAACTCAAAACCTCCAAAAACAGCACACAACCCTGTTATTTTAAGGGGCCTGTTATAGGTTTGAAAATATTCAGAGAGCACTTTTTTTAAAAATCCAACCTTCTTCTCTGCAAACTGTAACTTCAAACCAAGCTGCATTCAGTGAACCTCAGAAGTTGAAAGTCAAAATGTTTTGGTTCGCTGTAACTATAATCTACTTTAATTGTCAATTCTGTGTTGGCACTGGATGAAGGGTGTTTTTAAGTATGATCACTGGGATCTAATGAAGTAATTGGGTAAGATGCAGGGACGGTTCTAGGGGCGGTGCCACAGGGGCATTGGCCCAATTGATATACACTCACCGGCCACTTTATTAGGTACACCACGCTAGTAACGGGTTGGACCCCCTTTTGCCTTCAGAACTGCCTCAATT
>NW_013953409.1:112794-114599 GCF_001266775.1 Austrofundulus limnaeus
AACATTAGAAGAGAATTGTGTATGAATGCCTGTGATTCAGCCGTAGGTCAGTAGGGGGCGAACGCAGGCATTGAAGACTCTGTATAAATGGATCGACTTCCTGGTTGGCTGGCAGTGTGTGGTTTCCTCTCAGATTCGAATGGCAATAAATCCTCACTCCAAAATTCTGGTTTTGCATGGTTTTATCTCGTCTAACAATCATATTATTTAACATTGGTGGTTTTCTAATGACTTCAGTCTTTGAACGCGAATATTTCTTACAGTTTTTGGTGACCCCGACGTTTGTCTGAAGGTCGTGTGGGAAACTGTAAAACCTGTATGCTAACATTAAACAGCTTCAATGTTCATGTTTAACCTTATTTAAAATTGATTTTATCTGTTGTCAAATATATTACTTACTGATATTAAACATGTAAATATGGACTTTATTGGATTGTTGACTAGTTAGACTGCATATAAATTCAGAAATTATAATGTAGACTCACTAATGACAGACACTAATGTAATGATTGAGCACCATAAACAAAAAAGTCATGTTGTCACACAGGTAGGTTTATTCAGATACTGTATTTTTCTACATCCAATATTTGTGTTTTTCAACATTTCCAATGAAAAAGGAGGAAAAAACGTGTGCCAGCTGTGGGTCGGCTTCAGATACAGCCTGCTTGATAAAGCCTGATTTAAAGTGAAATATCTATGTGTAATAAACATATTTAGCAGTGAAGTCATGCTGGTGTTTTGGAGCTGTTGCCCTTTCAAAACAACCCTCAAGTCTTCTGGTTGTAAGCCAGCATGCTGAGGTGATGGTTAACAGTCAGAGAAACACAGTGTCACTTCGAGGAAATGGCTGACCACTGAACCAGTTCTCTGGCCAACTACGGCCTCCAATTTGGTCTGCTTCTGTGGGGACTGCAGGAACAAAGACACATACCTAAAAGGCCTGAAAACATTTGAGAATCAGAAAACCAACCTTTGGCCATGACCTCAAATTCTATATGATGAGAACAAGAGGAGGACACACCCACATGTGGTAAAGTTCTGTTTACCATATCTAAAGCCCTCCATGACGTTTTAATTATGAATCCCATGATGACAAACCCACAACAAGCATTAAAACTTTTGTACTGTTCACTTATCTTACCATATCTAAGTTATTGTGTGGAAGTTTGGGGCAACACTTACAGAACTTCACTTCAACCATTATGCACATTACAGAAAAGAGCCATTCGTTCAGTTCACAAGGCAGATTTTTATTGTCATACCCACAATTTATTTATAGATTCTTACTTAATGAAATTCACTGATTTGGTAGAGTTTCAAACTGCACAATCTATGTATAAAGTCAGAAACAAAACATTACTAGAAAATATTCAAAAATTATTTTCTGATAGAGTGAGTGGATATGAATATAGAGAAAACATCAACTTTAGAACTTTGAAGGGTAAAACAACAAGGAAAAAAATGTGCAATTCTGTCGTYGGTGTGAAGATCTGGAATAAACTCGCTAAAGAGCTKAAGCAAAGTACAAGCATGAGGTATTTTAAGAAACAAATCTAAATGGTTATTATTCAAAAGTATAAGGATGAACAAAGGGGATGAACCTGGCTGGGTAGTACAGTCTTGTGGATGATCTTAACAATTGGGTACAGGTTTGTGCGTGTGTGCAACTATATACTGTATAGGTGTGTAAAGTGGTGTGTATTATTTAGATAAATGTGCAGATACAGCGGGTAAAATAAGTATTGAACACGTCAACATTTGTCTCAGTAAATATATTACTAGAGGTGCTAATGACATGAAATTTT
>NW_013953409.1:115885-117100 GCF_001266775.1 Austrofundulus limnaeus
AAAATTTCATGTCATTAGCACCTCTAGTAATATATTTACTGAGAAAAATGGTGACGTGTTCAATACCTATTTTACCCGCTGTATATATAAGTGTGTACGTATTACTTTCATCTGGTTTAGGAAATATTACTATAGTTATTATTATTTCTTTTTTTTTTTGTTAAGAAGGATACTGTAAATTAGAAGACAATGCGATGAATTAGAACTGGAAAAGGGGTACGATTATAGAAGTTATACTTCATCATACTCCTTTTCAGACTCATAATCACTGAATAAGTGGTGTGTTTTCATGTAAATGATTATGTACATCATAGTAAGGTATGGTGTTTTATTTTTATTATTATTTGTTTGTTTTTGTGGCACTTGTCGGTGACATGTTTGTCTGAAATAAATTATCATCATCATCATCATCAACAAAACTACAGGAAAACCTGAACAGGCAGAGAAAATTCTGAAGGCAAATGGCTAAACTAAAAAATCACACTATATAATAAATTGAAATCCTTTCAATACATAACAGTCTTCATTATTCACCAACTAGTGCTGTAAAAAAATTGTCCTCATAAATATAAAACAAAATGAGTAAAAGGCTTTATTGCATGAATAAAAATGATTCTACCACTTTGAGATTGAAACTGCTCCTTAGTTGATTTTCTGGCAATAAAAAAAAATCTCTGGAAGCAGTTAAATGAAGGAAACCTCTCCCAAGGAGCCGGAAACAAGAGTGTTTTATATTCTGTTTTTTAAAAACAGTTGTTTCAAAAGTAAGAGAAGATTATGCAAAATTTGCCATAAATATAATTATTAAAGTTAGAGGTGGGCCAGATCCAATCAGTGCTGGCATCACGATGTCAATCTTGAATCAATATCAGGCTGGTCCAGAATACTTGATCCTGATTGGCCCCTTCTTTTATTTTGGATAAWTTTTTTTTATGGAAGGTTAGTTTTAAAGCCAAATGATATGGAAGAAATTTCCAGGGACCTCATGTATAAACGGTGCATACGCATAAAAAAGTTGCATGCGCCAGGTTCTACGCCCAAGTTGTGATGTATCAAAACCAATGTTGCGTTGCTTTTCACCTGTCGTGAGAATGTGCGGCAACCACGCAAAGTTTTTCCGTCGACAGTTTTAACTCACAAAGTCATGAATCTGACCTGAATCCACAGAAATATGACTTTGTTGTGTTTTCTGGATGTAAGGAGCGTCTGAACACG
>NW_013953409.1:118934-120080 GCF_001266775.1 Austrofundulus limnaeus
TGTGTGTGTGTGTGTGTGTGTGTGTGTGTGTGTGTGTGTGTGTGGGCAGAGGTTATGGGGAGTCTCAGCCTTCAAACGAAAACCATTTCCTTCAAAAGAAAAGTAGTAATGAGTTCAACACATTTTAATGTTAAACAATCACTCATATGTTCATGAATGAAAGTAAATTAGATTATAATAGATTATAGTGATGAACTAAAAAAAAGGATAAAACAAAAGTGGTCTACAACAATAAATATCTTGTCTTGAAGTTAGTGTAGAAAAATTCCAAGWATTAGGTTCTCAATAAAAATTTTAGTAAATTAAATCTATATATTCATCAAAATACTTGTAAAAGCTTTGCAAAATTAATTTAAATGCTTTAAAAGATTTTTTAAAAGATCTGTTAATTACCAGGAGGGTAAGAAGGGATAGTATTRTGAATGCTACTACAGCACGCTACATGGGACAAAAAGAAAACATGGAAAGAAATTAAGAAAGCAAACAGAAAGAAGGGAGAGATAAGAGGGAAATAAWTGAAGTGAGGTGAATTTTGTAAAGAAAATAAATCTATCCAGCTGTCTAATCCATCCAGCTCTRAACTGAAACCCCTTCAACTAACAGCTGACCACCAGAGCATCCCCAGGCTGCTTTCACTGCCACACATTCAATTATTCATCCATTTTTGTCTCTCCACCAATGCTTTAAGCCTACCAATTATCATCAGTTGCCCCCAGACGGCCTCTACCCTTGTTCCTGTTTCAGCTGTCCTTTCAGGCGGCCCTGCATTAATAAGCCAGTTGTTACAAATAAAAAGGGAGGTGAGTGGTGATTATTCAAAGCCCTTCTAATAGAGAGTGAGAAGAAGCCCATGTTTCACACCCAGGGAGAGCTAAAGCCCCGCCTGCCATTTATGGCGTCATCCAAGAGCTTCGTATGAGGACAAACTGGAATATTCATAAAGGTGGCGGGAACTGCACAAGTCCTGAGCTGAAAAAACCAACATGTTCAGAAAGAAGTTCAGTCTGCCTTGCTAAGAGAGGCAAGACATTACCCGAAAAGAAAACTATAGTCATAAGAATTCGTGTACAACTAAAACACTCTACAACTAGAAGCACTCAGAGAGTGCAAACCTCCACCAAGACCAATTTTCTCCATCCTGTAAGA
>NW_013953409.1:120493-124746 GCF_001266775.1 Austrofundulus limnaeus
GTTTGAGGAAATGGGAAAAATAAGATTCATGGTGCAGTCACGTACTTCCTGGTCACAAAGCGTTCTGTAAATGTGCATATTATGGGAAAATCATTCATCATTAAATGTGGTTTTAACATTACTTTTATAAAGTTTGAAGTCCGTGCTGTCCAATCCAGCTCACTGTTTTTTACAGAAGCCCTGTGAAAGCATCACAGCTTTGCCGATCTCAGAGTGTTAAAAGAAAAAAAATTCCTGTATCCACATCGTGATCCGGAACATCACCAAAATTTAAAGGTATGTTCCTTGGCCCAGTGTCCACATGTGGTAAAAATGTCATGACAATCCGTCCACAAGTTTTTGAGTTTGTCGTTCTGTTTGTGGACAACATGACAGACAGACAGACAGACATACGCGACCGAAAACATTACCTCGCGGAGGTGATTACATACAGCTCTTAGCTCAGCAGCAGGAACCAGTAGGATATGTTCAGTTTGAAGAGCCAGGAAGTGGTAAAACTCAGACCAGGGACTTGGAGCAAATATGTTGTTCTGACTGTTTTTGTCTAATTTTTAAAATCTGTTTGCTTCGTCCCAACTTTCTTCAACAAACTATCTGTGAAGCTGCATGTTTACATATTCTTCATGATCACCTCTGATTCCACAACTAAAACTACTAGGAAGTAAAAATTTGTGATTACGAAAGAAAATATGATAAAAATGAGACAATTTTTAGAAAGGAAAATCTGGTGAAGAGACAGAAAAACATTTTTATCATTCATAGCACACTCGGTAAACAAAAACAATGTTTGACTGAGAAAGTTGTGATGATGTAAACATTTAGTTTGTTTGAACGGGATGATGTTAAAAATGTTTTATCTTGGCTGTCGGAGGCAAAGGCAGAGTGATCGTGCTTTTCTCTCTGTCTGTATATTTGTCTTTCCTGTGAGACAAAGTAATGAACCACTGAGTGTATTTTAATTACACTTTAGAATGAAAAACTACTGTTCTAAATAAGCTCGGGCTCAGGTTGTGATGCACACAGATCTTGTTTGTTGTTTTTGTTTTTCGTGGATGCAGATGCCTGCGAGCCTTGTATGAAAAATAAGGATCCTATGTGTCTTACATGAAATRCTTGAATCATTTGTAACGGTATGAACTTTCTTGGGAAAGTGATTATCTGCAATTAAAACTGAATTTTCTCCTGCTGAGACAAAACTGTCTGTTTTCGTTTTCTACATTCAGGCTGTGTCTCGTTTTGTTTCATAAAAACTGAAAAAAGATGAAGTTTTCATTTGTCAGTAAAGCTCCTTTTAATCATTTCAAACAAATAAAACTCTGAAGAAATAAGTTTTGAACCTATAATCATGTCTTGAGAGACAGGTGATTTTATTTACGACTCTGCTCATTATGCAGCAATTGTAAAATTAGTTGCGAAATGTGAAAAAGTTTGATATTAGGAATGCTAACTATTAATCAACTTACGATTAATTGTCAAATAATGGTTTATTAGATTAAAATTTCTTCCATTTGATTAATTGAAAACATCAGTTTAAACCTTATTTCGGTGTAGTTTTGCCTTCATCCAGCAAAGGGCGCTGCTACTCTACTCCGGCCCTGTTAAACTGGGCAGGAAGCCGTCTCGATGTGGGCGGGATCGCAAATGCGTGGGTCTTATTTAATTTTATTTGYGACACAACAATAATAATGGACTACACCAAACTCGAAGGAAAAGTACAGAAGGCTGTACCGGACCATCAAGCAGTATGACGCTTAAGACAAGAGAGCAGGATGATAGAACGGTAAGCTAACTGTGGCTAACGTTAGCTTCCTCTTGTTGAGTTTAACTCCGTGTGAAAGAACAAAAAAAAGTTACAGTCGCTACCAATATTTAACTTGAAGTTAATCTAATCTGTGTGACATAACCTGGCCAGTAAACCAGTCTACTGAACAGTAACTGACGTCAGATCATGCTGTGTAGCCCAGCTAAGATGGAACCAGAGGRAATGTAAACAAACAAACAAAYAAACAATTKCCAGTACTCATTAGTATCTCACGTCTTTCAGGGATATTTTATTACATTCCTAGTTTGTTGAATTAATCTTTATCTTAAAATATTACCCTGTGTTTAAATTATAGTTTTTCATTTTAAGGGTGGATTAAGTGTTTTACTTATTTCATTTTTTTTCTTTTTTTTTCCAACTAGCAACTTAACAGATTCCTGTTTTGTTATATTTTATAAATATGTCCTAATAATAATGTGAGAGAAATCCACATTTCTCTGTTCATTCAGTCAGTGTTTACTCACACAGCTGGCACAATGAATTGTTAAAATAATACTTTACTTTTTTTTAATTTAGTGTGTAAAAAAATAGCCCTTCATGTTATAGAAAGAGAATTGTCAGGTTTTCAGGAAAATGGCCGCTTATCAATTAATCGTTACTCGATCGATAAGATCAATCGACTATAGATTGATCCATTAATNATAATAATGTGAGAGAAATCCACATTTCTCTGTTCATTCAGTCAGTGTTTACTCACACAGCTGGCACAATGAATTGTTAAAATAATACTTTACCTTTTTTTATTTAGTGTGTAAAAAAATAGCCCTTCATGTTATAGAAAGAGAATTGTCAGGTTTTCAGGAAAATGGCCGCTTATCAATTAATCGCTACTCGATCGATAAGATCAATCAACTATAGATTGATCCATTAATTGATAACTTGCATCCCTAGTTGATATGTTTATTTCTAACTGTTGGTGCATGTGATATTTGTGTTTGTAAAACCACCTACCTGCACACCTGAAGCTCTGAGCAGTGAGCCCCTTCTCCACAGCCAGACAGGTGAGAATGCTGAGGAAACTGGTTGTGACTGACTGCCGTTTGGCTCTCTGGGTCTCCCTCTGTCTCCTGTCCCTCGTAGGTTTGGATCTCAGCAGCACTCCTTGAAGGCCTTCTCCTGATTCTCTCGTCTTTTCTCCTGCAGGTCTCTGTGCTTCGATTGCTTCCTGAAGAGCCTTCACCCACTCCTGCATCTTCAGGTGATCGTTGGCCCGAAGTCTGAGCACCTCTTTGGAGAAAACGACCTGGAAAACTTTTCCTTTATCTACCCGTGACTCTTCGTTCTCGGATTTAAAATCATGCTGCACAGCCAAGCAGGATGCCAAGGAGTGCTGGAGGACAGGTGGAGAGACAGATGCACTATCTTCWGTGGGAAAGGCCTGGAGGGAAGACCTCGTTAGGATAAAGGTGAAGGACCGCCAGTTGTTCTGATCCATCAGCAAGTGAAGCTGTCCAGTTTTGAGGATTTCTTGGCAGCTTTGAGTAAACAAAGGGAGAGTGGTGGGTCTGCTCAGGACTACAGAATCAGACTGAAGACAGAGTGATGCCTCAGCTGAGGTCGAGGTGTCGCTGTCGCCATCCGGTCTAGTGTCGAGCCCAGATGGAGAAGGTGAAGAGGAGGGTGACATGGGTGTGGGAAAACTGGCGACGTGTTGGTTTTTCACCTGGTTCTGATGCCTTACAGGTTTGGCAGCCTGAACCTTCTCCCACATCAACCGTCTCCACTCCATGGCCTCCCATTGGCTGGCCGCCCTCAGCTGGAGGCGCGTGCTGTTGAAGAACACGGCCTGGAGGGTGCGCTGGTCTCCAGGCTGGCTGATCTGACCGGACTGGCTGCAGGGTGCTGGTGAGACGACGCTCTGGCAGTGCGACAGGGAGAAGGCGGTGCCCAGCTGCCGGTTGGCACTGCTGTCCAGGGTGTAGAGCCGGAGCTCACAAGACGTCAGCTCAACGTAGCAAGGTGCCCATCGGCCCCAGAGACCCTCACGCTGCTCCATCTCTCCCTGCTTCATCACACTGCTACTGCTGCTTTTATCAGCTGGACAGAGACACACAACAGGAAGAAATGAGAAACAGATGATTCATGAACATGTGTTCATGAACATGTGTTCATGAATAGGTGTTTTACATAAAGAACTTCCCATTAACCAGACAGTTACAGGGCTTAAACAAGAAAATACAGTTTCATTTTGTTTGAAAACTTTTGTTCTTCTATCTCTAAAGCCTCTTCAACAGGAGTTTTCAAGAGCATTACAAAACTAAAATCCCATGTTTCTCTTTGACACTCCTTAGTGCTCATTAATCGGTCTTTGACACTGTAAAACTTCATTCAATGAATTCAGCAGAAACCAAGGAGGTTCTATAGAACAGCTGGAGCTCAGAAACCACCTGACCATGTGATCTGCTGGAGAAGCTAACGGCTAACGCTAAAC
>NW_013953409.1:125574-131448 GCF_001266775.1 Austrofundulus limnaeus
GGTATAAATCTGCTGTTTTACATGACTGTTGAATGAAATTAACATAGTTATTAATTTATTGTAAAAACAAGCATGCTGTTTATCTATTAGTTTCTATGGAGGCTGTGAGCTGTTGCCCTGTTAGACGTCAGTTTTGCTCCTCCATGTTGTCACAGATGCTACCAGTGTATGGTATGGGCGGGGCTCACTCTAGTGATCTATATATTTAAGTCTATGGCAGAAACACAGGTGAACACTAGCACTTTTCACAAAACTCTTTAGAGTTGAGCCTGGTAGGCTTCCCATTGCAATGTGACTTGAGAAAGGACTAAGGTAGTATGGGGGTTAAGAGGAAACCTGCAGCTGTTGTGCCTGAGTTATACRACCATCTTCCTATGGCTGCACAACGCAGGCTTCCTTTGTGTAAAARCTGTTGGGGGGCATGGCTAGCCCGAGGATTTAAGAACATTTAACGGCAGCTTTAAGAGGAGATTGTCTTCGCTGCACTGTTGTGTCACATCAAATATTTACAACCAGCCATGATTTTCTTTTTACAACATTTTGCACCAAAGTGGTGTGTTTATWTTGCATTTTAAAAGACTGGTACACCCACCAAATTTACCTTTTAAATGTGAATAAACAGCAGGTGTCAGTTTCTAAAGAGTCCAGCATATGTAGAGATYGGTAAAGCTCAATATGTGCCAAGGGAAGAAAGTAATAACCCTACTTTAAAGGACAGACGACCAATTATGAGTATTATAACTGATAGAAAAAAAACACGTCAAATTGAAAACTAGTAAGTTACATTAATGAAACGTTTGCAGCATGATGAACTTAAACACTAGAGTTAGTTATTGGCACTGAGAGTGAAGCATTATTTATAAAGTGAAGGCTTGAAGTGTTGGACTGTATGTGATGTTGAACCCTAACAGGTAGATATAAAGGCTAATTTAACAAAAGGAGGTTTCCTAGCAGCAACTCTTAATTCTCATCTCAACCCTCCCAAGCGTGAAGTCTACCAATCTGCTAGACCCGAGTCCTGTTAAATGCATTTGCATATTGATTTATTCCTTTTAGCAAATGGTTTGTTAACATGCAAAGTCTGTGACCTGCAGTGACACCATGTCTGATACTGTTTTGGTAAGATTGATGAGACCCTGGACTCGCTCCCCACTCACGTTAACCACAGCTATAAATTGACTTTTACTTTTTTTCAAGGTGAGTGATCCAGTTTATTAAAGAAACAAAATGTATGTTTTTGCCAATTAGACAGTGTCTGGTGGGTGTTTATAACTAAATCAGTTTTGTCAGATTGTTTTAGCTGTTGCCTATAAGTGACTGCTCTTATTTTAGATTAAACATCAGCCCAGTAAGAACCTACTTAAATATCTGCAAGTAAAAAATGATTGTGAGCCTTCAAACTTTTATTAATAAGTTTGTAAGATTTTTTTTGTTATAAAACGTACCATTAGAACTGAATCAGTGTAACTATGTGTTGAAGTTTAAAAGCCTAAACATCAATTTGAACAACAATATAAAGAAACATGAACTTTGTTTTATTGTAACCTGTTTGTGTCTTTATCACCTTGATGTGACCAAATAGGTGAAAACATACAGCTTGTAAAACTACATTAGTTCTTCAAAAATATTATTTGTAAGTTTTTTGAGTCTTCTGACACATAGCAAATGGTTCTTTTTAATCCCTTGTTTTATGGAAAAGTAAGACTGAGGTTTCCAGCAAATTTGAAATCCTTATCCAATGTTTGCAGAGGAGGGTGTCTGGTTAGGGAACCTGAGGGTCTCGCCTTGGCTTTAAACACATGATGTGGTTCTGATGGGGTCTTCAGATTGTAACCTTCAACATTGGGATGAGAGGCAGCTACTCTAAGCCTGAGGCTACGATTCCTAACTGGAAATGATGGACGGACGATATGGATCGATGGGTTGGGGTCACGTCCTAAATAATGCTTGTCAGATAACTTTGAGCCTCAGTCAAAAAGGAGGTCTGAGGGGTTATATTTTTTTCGGTTTAAGAGAAAGATGAGACTGACGATCGACAGCAGTGTTTTTTTCCATGAGATTACCGTGTTTCCTGCTCCCTTCAGCTGCAGTTTTCCCCCATAAAAATGGAGGTTGACTGAATAAGGTGACTGAATGACATCGCGCCGACTTCGAGAATGCGAAAACTAAATATTTGAGGTGAATAACAAGACTCAACTGCTCATTACTGAGTCCCTGTTTTTTATTTTATTTATTTATTTCTATTTTAGCGAGGTTTTTGTTTTTTTGACATGTGGTGTTAAACTTGTGATCAGCTGATGAACAACCTATTTTAGTTTAATACTTACTTGGATGGGGGGAGGACCATTTCAAAGTTCTACTTAGAACCTATTTATGATCCAGCAGTGAAAATGTGAATTCTTTCCATTTTCCAATCTGTCTTAAAATTTTGGTCAGGAGTGTAATTTTATGGCTGATTAATTTATTGTGCAGCACTATGCATGCTTTACTAAAACTTGGGCTAGAAATTGTGTCTTTCTCAGTAATAGAATAATTGTCTTGTTGTGTTTGTAAAAATTATATAAAGAAAATATATACGTATGTATACAGTATGTAATTTGTTTACGTAAAACTGTGATAATCAGTTCCACTTACTCTCTAAACATCTCCAGCTGTCACTAATGGAAAGGCAAACAGGCCTCTTTTTTTGTTATTTACATGAATGAAGAGACACAGCGAGGCTGAGCTAAATCACTTTGCCTTCTGCTTATTATCGTCCTCTTCCTTCTTCTCTTCTTTCAATACGCATCAAGCCAAACTAAACAGCCTGATATCTTTTCACACATATGCTAATACTAAATAATCCTGCCAGTATCAGGGGCTGGGTAATTGGGTTGCCTCTTCTCTCGCCTCATTTCAGTCCATTTGCTGACAGGATTACAGGCTATTATCCCCCAGGATCCCTTAGGATCTCCTTAGGTTTTCAGATGGCCAAAACACACAAACAAATAGTCAGTGTGTGTATGTGTGTGTTTCAATGTTTGAATACGGACCATCACAGCTGTGTCATTTTAAGTTATCATCATCTTCTATCATTATTTCTTTCTCTGGGGAGGCTTCAGTCTAAGTACAGCACACGCCCCGATCTGCAGCACAAATAGTCCAGACTTCTGTCCTCCAAAAGCCTCTCAAAGGCTGAAAAAGCTTTTCAGTGAATGAACTGCCGATCAGAGCAGAGGAGGAGGAGGAGGAGGAGGTGGAGTTGTGTATGCAGGTAAGGGCCAGCCTTCTGGTGAGTATTAAGAATACTTCGGGTTCAGTGATTTGGTCACCAGAGGGCAGGACCCCATCTTCAACCAGTCAAAGCAACTCTCCACACCACAAATTRCCATTTAGGCAAATGCAGTGGTATTAAAGGACCACTTAACCCAAACTGGGAAAGAGGCAAACAGTCTAAATACTGACAGATAAAGGAAATAATATTGATTGCTTCATAAACATCACCTGCATTCTGTCATTTATAAGTAGATGGTAACATCAGACGCRGTGGTGGGCATCAGCCYGCTAAAGCGCAAATCCGCTAATTGCGGACCAAAATATTTCATTTGAGCTTTAGCRGTCTCACTAATTTTTATAATTCATAAGCGGATTTGCGCTTTCTAAAATTAAAATGCAGTACCACTCATAACTAATTATCTATCAGTCATATTATCTTAACAGCGGAAGGTATGGCTGAATGAATCACAACGCACATGATCTATCCAACAGCACCCCTCCCAGATAAACACACTTATTGGGAAGGTGTACATCCTCGCTGACTGTTGCTTTCGGCCAYGGTTCTCATTTYCCACAATGCTTTGTGTCTGYTTACGTAGCAGGAAGGCAGTGTTTAGAACTCCCTGTCCCAGCTAAAACAGTTAACGTTTGTAATCCATACTAAAATTTTGTATGTATTGATTTATTTTANTTTGAACTTTTAAAATACTACATGACAGAACCAGAAGCTGTACTTCTTATTAGAGAAAAACTTTGGCCATTTTTGATGGGTTACCTTCATTTTTGCTTCTACTTTTCATTTAAAATTTCTATTTTTGGCAGGTAGCTAAGTGTCTTCTTCTACATATTAAAAAAGTTGTTAAACAACTGAGTGGTGCACTGCCGTTACTAGTGGTGAGAAAGTGTATTGCACCTTTTTCAATATTAAGGCGGTCCCACGACCCTCTGCGGCCCAAAGTTAAAAAACTGTTGTTCTTTTGAGGCCCTCAAGGTGGTGCTCACGACCCAATTGTGGGCCGCGGCCCATAGGTTAAGAATCTCTGCATTGAGTCTACAAAATGTTTTGTTTGCAAATAATATTGTCATTTCACAAGGGTGATAACTATTTCCAGCATTTGTCTCATTTATAGTTCTGATCAAATTTTTAAGAGCAGTATAAAAATGGCAAGAATTCCCATTTTGTACTTTTGAACTTCTTAAAAGATCCTGAGAGTTATGGAACAAAAAGTTTATGTAGTAGACCTAAAGAACTTCACCGTCCCTGAGCCGGAGGATCAAATAAACTGTCCATGAAGACATGGGACAATTCTCGGCCCAAATTAAGCTTGTTGCTGGTGCCATCTGCAGTCCCTTAACCATTTTTTAATTGTGTGTGTGTGAGTGTGTGTGTGTGTGAGGAGGGGGAGGGGGGTATTTATTTGCTCTCAGAGGGAGCTTGCACTCGTATTCTTTGAAAACCCCTGCATTAGAGCCGCAAACATGGGACACTGAAAAGTGGCAGAGAGACACTCTGATGAGAAAAAAAAATTAACCTTGACGATCCTGATGACTTCCAAAATTACTCGCATGACAAGAAGATCCCACCTGAGATGTTTTCAACAGAACACAGGATCAGGGGGGCTTTTTCCTTCAATGGAACAATGGAGCTTCAGGTTGTGCAGAGGTGTCAAACGGCAGCTGGCTATGTGGAGATGTTGCAAGGTGTATCTCTCATGACTGAAGGCCATCGTCTGTGTGGTAATGTCTGGGTTTTTTTAACAGGACAACGCTGAAGTTCACAATGCCCCCTAACAAAGGACTTCTTCCAGAAAATAACATCACACTCTTTACAAAAATGGACACCAGTTCAAGACAGTAGATGTCCACTGTGAAGCCATATTCACCACTTGAAGCAACATTGCCATAACCTCCTGGAAGCACTAGCATTAACCATTCTCAAAGTCGAACAGCCAGGTACTTTGACCATATTGTAGACGGAGGCTGACAACTGGCTTGGGGAAAAATAGGATGAGTTTCTTTACGTGGAAAATAGGAAAAATGGTGAAAAGTTGCTGTAGGACTGCATTTCTCATGTAAAAAAAAAAACATCCAGAGATAAAATATTTTTTTTCTAACTGCAAGAGCGAGGGGAGAGAAATAAGACACATGTTGTCGTTCTGCCTCTGCAGACCTCCGTGCTTCTCCTTGTTTAAAAAAAAATGCCTCATTGTTTTGATTTAAAACACACTAAAACTGGCTAAAATGAAGAGTAAACACTCAAAACTACACACTAACTACAAAATCCAAACATGTTAAAAGTCACAGATCTAATTAATAAAGTCCTGCTCTCACCGGCTCTTCATTGCCGCCAATCTCCATTCAAATTTCACCTCTTTTTATTTTCTTCTTCCTGTAGATTTTTTACTGCTTGTCAGATAACTTTGAGCCTCAGTCAAAAAGGAGGTCTGAGGGGTTAAATTTTTTTCGGTTTAAGAGAAAGATGAGACTGACGATCGACAGCAGTTTTTTTTCCATGAGATTACCGTGTTTCCTGCTCCCTTCAGCTGCAGTTTTCCCCCATAAAAATGGAGGTTGACTGAATAAGGTGACTGAATGACATCGCGCCGACTTCGAGAATGC
>NW_013953409.1:133424-134767 GCF_001266775.1 Austrofundulus limnaeus
TTGATGCTTCTTTAATGAAAAATCTACAACAAACAAAAGAAAAAGACAAAGAAGCAGCCGAACTAGCAATCCTCAACAACTTTTTAAAAAATCAGCTGAACTAGCAATCCTCAACAACTTTTTAATTTTTACACCAGGAGATAAAGGTCTGTTTCAGGAAATCACATCCCCAGCAACCGGCAGTTGTAGTATTAAGCTGTAAAATGGTTTATACACCACTAGTTGGCAGTATTGTGCATATAATGTACATCAGGGGTGGCCAACCAGTCGCTCGCGGGCGACGAGTCGCCCGCCAGCTGATTCCCAGGTGCCCGCGCAGTGCAACCTTGCTGCGGAGCCTCTAGCGCCGGCTTTGAGCGTTGCATCCCAGAGTGGCTGGTCTTGTTTGAAAGCTCTGATTCTGTCCTATAAAGTGAAAGTTTAATGAAATCCCTGCGACGTTCCCCCACAGAGCAATAAGCAAAAAAACCTCTAAAATATGCACCGTCGGACCTCCCGCCGGGGTTGTTTTAGCCCCCCCACTCCCGGGCTAGGAGCATCGGATCCCGGCGTGGATGGTCAGCTTTTAAAGTCCTGGCTCTCCCCTACAAGGGGAAAGTTGAGTGGAGTCCCTGCGACGTTCCTCCGCAGAGATATAAGCAAAAAACCTCCAAAATTACGCACCGTCTGACCTCCACTGGGGGTGGTTTTAGCCCCCCTCCGCGGGCTAGGATAATCGGATCCCGGAGTGGCTGGTCAGGTTTTAAAGCTCTGGTTCTGCCCTACAAGCTGATACTTGAATGAAGTCTCTGTGACGTTGCCCCGCGGAGCTATAAGCAAATTACACATGACTTAGTGCATTTTACGTGCATTTTTGGGAGGAAATTTCAACCTTCGTTTGCTTGTCCCGCGGGCTCTGAGCATCGGATCCAGGAAAGTGAGATGACTTTGGAAAACTACCATCCTCCTCTATAAACTGGAGGTAGTTGCAAGTTCCTGGGACGTTCCCCTACGGAGTTATTAACCAACGACCGGCCGAAAAAGGCGCTTTGGCGGGCGACATTGTACTCAAATTTACTCTGGAGCCTCTAGCGCCAGCTCTAAGCGTCGAATCCAGGCGGGAGATGGCTCATTTTAATGGTCTGGATCTCCGCTACACCCTGGAGTTGGTTGCAAGTTCCTGGGACATTCCCACACAGAGATATAAGTGATCAAAAGTCGTCGGGCTAGCTCCGGTGGGTGAAACGGCTGATTTCCAGCACGGGGCTGCTTGTGGAATAAAAGGAAGAGATCCAGTGAGGTGGAACCGTGGCCTACGTCCAGAACCCGCTCTCCCACCTGGATTCAGCCAGAAACCCCTGGCG
>NW_013953409.1:136820-141186 GCF_001266775.1 Austrofundulus limnaeus
CCTAAATATTTACATAAGCGCTTTAGAAATTGCCGAGCTAATTTTTGGATTAGCGCTGCCCACCACTGGTCAGATGTTAAAATATTGCTTAGAAATGTGAGAAAAAAGCAGGAACCAAGTCTGCTTTTAAACAAYAGTCTATTGAACTCAAAATTACAATTTTGTTCAAAGAAATTCAATTGGCTTTAAATAGCAAAGAAGTTCTGCAGTAAGTAAAAACAATTACTATTATTACAGCCTCCTGTTAAACATGGACCGCAGAGTGGAATAGCTGCAGCGTGCTTTAACTGTTATGATGTTTTGTGCTTCTTTGTGATGTTGTGGAATCTATGGGAACRCCTCAATCTTCATTTCTTCCTGGTGCTTTCAGCTTGGTCGTTCATTTTCTGTTTACCTCATTTTCAGRTAAAATCCAAACCAAACCCACAACAGAAGTCTGCACATCAGTGTCTTCCAGGTTCGTGTTTGAGGAATGAGGGAAAAATAGATGAAAACGTGGTTCAAATTCTGCGTCACTGAYGCTGACATACGCAGAGTCACATGCGCAAGTCTTTTTAATTTTTTTGGCGTAACTGCCCCCCAAGTGGAAATACTGGACCGGTTAGTACTTTTACAATCCCACATACACTCCAATAATGCAACAAGCAGCAAAATAGAATCATAAATATTGATGTATTTATTAGGGTTGGCCAATATTGGCAAAAAAATTAATCACGATTAATTGGGGTATTTAGCCGATAACGATTAATTAGATGATTAAGCCCATGGAGTCCCTGGACACCCTTATATATCCTGGTCACATGAACAATTTAGTAGGAAAGATTTGCGCTTCGTAAAAATATGTTCCAAACTGTGTCAAAATTACAAACTTCAGGCTATGCATCAAATTTTAAATCGTGTTAATAGATAAATGAATTACAGAACCTTTTTTTAATGTTCGCCATATTTGAAACGGAGACGAGCACAGAGCGGACTCTACCTGCTGGCATTAATCGTCAAGTGCCAAAAAGTAATCGATTAATGTTTTTCTGGTGATTAATTACACATGATATGATTATGCCCAACCTAGTATTTATGCAGTATATCTCCCCAAACACAAAGGAATATACAGAACAGTGAGTCAGACAAGACTGGCAAAGGCGACRCAACAGAACCTCTATTATTAGGATGTCTATGTGACGGTTCAAAGTTGCTACGTGCATAATACAAAAGGAAAACATTAACACAACAAAGTGAAAATTGTGGAATCATTGCTGATGTAAAAGATTGTAAACTCTTGTCCAAAACAAGTATAACTTAAAAGAGGCAATATTATGTGTTTCTCAGGCATATATTTAAATACTATACCATAATAAAGTATCTATGTCACCTTTAGTTGTTATTAAAATGCTGTTTTTATGTTTAAATAGAAAATAAACTTATTTTCTCATCACTTCCTCTTCTAAACGCCTTGAAATTGGCCTCTGTCTCTTTAAGAACCACCTTCCACTTCTGTCTCGCCCATTTCAGTGCGGGGTGGTGGGGGGCTGCTATGATGCAGTTTACTTGGAATCTGAAAATACATTTCCTCAAAGGTATTTTTAATCTGAAAAGAGCTTCACTGAGTGAGAGCTAATGGTACAAGCTCAGCAGACAGTTTCAGTTTCACTTTCACCGGAGAGCCTGCAGGAGTCATGGGCGGGGTATGCCAYGAGGAAGTTCGGCTTAAAGACGAGAAGGGGTTATCTGCGGAATCAAAGTGGGTGTGTCACAAGAGTGGGCGTGTCTAAAGCATAAACACTGTGGGCTACGAGGCCTACATGACGTATCCTTAGATCCTGCTTGACCTCTTTACAGCCTGACCCTGACTCCAACACTAAGGTTAACCAGGAGAAATGTGACTCAAGTAGGGGTCTCCAGAAAAAGTGGTGCCGTACAGTAACGCCCCTTTTGTTCTTGTCCAATCAAGTGGTGCCGTACGGTGACGCCACTTTTTGCTTGTCCAGTCAGGTGTGTCCCTTTAAAAAAGTCAATCAAATCAGGTGTGTCGCTTTAGAATCGCCTTTCGTTGGGGCACGCCCACTCGTCCGCAGAGACCCCTACTTGTTAAAGACACGTCCCAGGGGCGTTTCTGGTAACAAAAAGGCATTTCTGTTCCCTACCTGTCGTTTTGCTCCTCAGCATGGCTTCCTAAAAACACTGCAGGATTTCTCAAACATGCATGAATGAGTCAGAGTAAGGCTTTGGACATGTTTTTTTATAAGAGTATAACATTATAACATGATATAAAACTCAAAAAGTTGATTTTACATGATACTGCCCCTTTAAACGTTTCAACATTTTTAATATAATCGATAATGAAAGATTATTTTATAACACATCCTATTGCTCATGTTTAAATAGTGACACAAAGTGAACTCACCTTCTTGCTGCTGGTTGAGGATCATGTTCTTCAGCGTGTTGCAGTCCACTGTGGGCAGTCCATTGTCAGTGTAAGCAGATGGACGGTAGTTAACGTCTGATCTGGACCGGTTGTGTCCCTTTTTAAAAACGGACTTGGACGAGGAGTTGCCAGCGTTGGTGGTGCACTCCTGAATATGGGCCRCCAGGTCGTTGGTGGATCGCGCTCGGCTTCTCTTGCCGTGCCTCAAGCCCACGCCGAGGCCCAGCACGCTGATGTTGTCGGCCCAGGCCAGGCCCAGTGGCCCGACCTCAGGCTGCTCACCAGCCAGCAGACCCCACACACCGCTGGAGCTCAGCTTCCCCAGAGCAGCATTGGACACATCCTGTAGCTGCTTGGGATGCCTCGGAGGCTGCCAGTGGTTTGCCTGAGCCAGGCTGGGACCTTGACCTTGCATCCTGTCCATGCAGTGGATGAAGTCCTCTGTTGCCTCCAGAGCTGGGCTGATATCACCAACCACATCGAGTTGTTCAAGACCCTCCATGGCTGCACCAGGAGTGGATTTTGCCTGAGCAAGACACCCGATTACAAGATCGTCTTCCAGAACCAGCAAAGCTTTGTTCTCAGTGTCCACATGTCCAAGAAGCAAAGCTAGCAGTCACATTGACTAAAGCAAATCTGTTAGGATGTGCTGAAAAACTATCAAGACAAAAGGAACATTTTAAAAATGTGCACATTTCAGTAAATGCTGCTGGAAGTGAAGCTCTGCTCTTCAGTTCAAGAGTTGTTCTTTTCTGTGATGTTTTTCAGGCTCTGAATACGGAGTTTGCTTTCTTTAAGAGGAAGTGCAACTGCTGCAACTTCACGCCAGACCCAGAGCACAACCGTTCCAGCTAAAATACAATCCAATTTAGACATAAAACTAAGACCCTCAGCCAGACACACTCACTCTGGGTCAAAGGAAGCAGCAGAATCCTATTATTCTGGCCAGTCTGCTGGTTATAAGGTCAACAGATGGAGGCTGTTTGTAGATTCACTGCAACATAAAGAGAAAAGAGGAAGTAGTCAAGATAAAGCATGCAGAACACAGAAAGGAAGCTGATTCATTTCTACCCAAAAACACTTCTTATGTCAACAGATTTAGTTCATTAGATCTGAGATTTTGTCAAAAAAAGTTAGATTTAAGGAGGACAAAGCTTTATATTTAGACAACCTACCAGCAGCATCTTCAACACTGAGTGGAACAAATGTGTTTCAATCAAACAGAAATGCTCGTCCTCCCTCACATGTTCTGAAGAAATAATACTTCCTCCACAGCTGAACGGAGCAGAGAGGAATCAGGCCTGGGTGGGGTTCCCATCCATCCATCCATCTCCTCTCATTTGCTCCACTGCATATACTGTTTATATACTCTTACTCACTCTATTGATTTTCTCCCCCAACAGATATTAATTATTTATAGAMCATTACATCACTGCAATCCCATTTCAAGTGGATAAAACCGCAAACCTTTAACACTTTATTTAAGATTATTTGTTAAATATAAAATAGCACATTGTTTTGTGGGTTCAAAAGATTTTACATTATATCAAATGTTTAGAGTGGCGACACTATGGAGCAGCGGTTAGAACTGAGTGAGACAGTCTCAGGTTCGCCTCCCAGACTGAGTGGAGTTTACAWGTTCTCTCCATGTGGAGTGGGTTTTCTCCTGGTRCTCTGCTTTCCTCCCACAAATTAAACATGCATGAAAGGTTAACTGGTGGCTCTAAATTGTCTCTATGTGTCCCTGGGACTAGAGACSTGTCCAGGGTGTCCCCTATTCCTTGAACAATAACAACTGGAGATAGGTACAAGCTGCCCCCACAACCTGGAAAGGAGAAGGCGACTAAAGTGGATGGATGGATGGATGGATGGATGGATGGATGGATGGATGGATGGATGGATGGATGGATGGATGGATGGATGGATGGATGGATGGATGGATGG
>NW_013953409.1:147801-149639 GCF_001266775.1 Austrofundulus limnaeus
GGTCAAAAAAATCGGATTTGGGTCGGATTTGCCTGCAGTGTGAACGTAGCCAAAGTTTGTGTACTCAGATCAGTAATATTGGGAGTCACAAGTTTTTGCCATGGATATTTTGTGGGTCAGAAGTTAAAACGTTTGGGAACCACTGCATTAGAGTATATCTAGTGTATGAAAAATGTTAGAAAGCAGAGTGTTATGCATGCACCAACAGAAAAGAAACAGGAAAATGTGTCTCAATTCACAAATAAGCAGATTTTTTCTTATTTACTTCAATGTGGACGTGAGCTGACAGAACTGAAGCTAATAATAAAACTTTAAAATTAAAACAAGCTTATAAAGCTGATGTTAATTATTGAATTGGTCAGCAGATATTGGCTTGTGTGACATATATTGTACTCTGCTGAATCATGCTACAATTTAGGACACATTATTAAATATTACAAGCCAGTTTTGCCTCTTATTTAAAGGGGCAATATTATGCGTTTCTCAGGCATTTATTTAAATTCTATACCATAATAAAGTAACTATGTCACCTTCAGTTGTTATTACAATTTTATATGTTTAAATAGAAAATAAACTTAGAGCGCAGCAGAGCAGCAGCGGGTCGATTCAACAGGCAGAAGCTCATCGTATGGCAGGCAGATCTTACATTGATTTGGTTTCACCACACTTCCATTCCAGTTATCTGAAATTGTTTTATGACTGTATGTGCTGAAGGTCCTGTCACACTATAACATTTTAGGCAACACTGAATTTTTTTTGTCTAAATGACTCATTTTACTTGAAGTACTGGTTATAACATCCACTTTATTTTGATATTGTTGAAAATTTGAGAAATGTTTTTGTTTGTTTTTGAAACCGTTTTGTAATATATACAAAACGTTCTTTTGTACTTTTGTTATGTTCATTTGCACTACAGCACAAATGTTGGGTTTGATTATGATTTCTGCAAAATAAATGCTCTAAAATTTACATTATCTTWGCTTTTTATGAAAACTTTCAACCGCGGTATATACCATTACTGTGAAGGGATTCAATTTATACTGTGATATGAATTTGAGGTCATACCGCMCAGCTCTACACTGTGGCAATTTTACATTTTTTTTCCTGTACTGGAACACTAATTTAAAATGAGTTCAACTCAATTTGCACACAGCTCGGTTCACGAGTCTGTTTTTCTTGTATTTTTTTTCTTTTTCTGTGTCATGGACTAATTATTTATATCTGTTTCACCTTGACACTGTCCATCACTCGTATCTTTCTGATAGCTCATTTCGGCTCGTAGTCTGTTTGTTTCCGGACGTCAGGACTCCGCAACGGGCTGAACTCTCTTGTTTGATAACAGACTCTTTGGGCTGGGAGCCCTGTCATAGGCTGGACAGTATATTTGGCAATCTGTGATTGGTTTTAAACTGTCACATGGTGTTAACATAATGTTATATTACTGGCTGTTTTCTGCCACAATCATGCAGAATTTCCTGATTCAGTTCTGTTTGTCGCTCATAATTAAATCATATTTGATTATCATACACGCAGACTTTTCCGGCATTATTCCAACGTGTTTCTGCTTTTTGCGATGACAGAATTTTGGTGTTGTCGAAATGGCGGCTTCAAGGACCGGAGGACGGCCCGCAGCGGCCGATTGTTTTGTCTCGGACATCCACCGGAGCAGAACTTGTGTTGTGATACATTGTCTAACTTTGGGCTTTTGAGTTTTTTAAATTTCGACATGTTTTTCTTCTGATGAGTTATGATGTTTCACTTGTCATTTAAGCCCTTATTTCTCCATTGTATCTGTTTGTTGAGTGATAAATTTGTGTTTGGACGTTTCATAATTATTC
>NW_013953409.1:153811-155405 GCF_001266775.1 Austrofundulus limnaeus
CCTGTTCAATTTGTGTAAATAAATGATTGCATAGCCTTCTATGAATTAACTTGAACTTGTCTGAACGTTCACTTATCGTGTCACTTTTCACTTCACACAATCAAGATATTAACAAGTAATGAGAAATACCTTGGTAAAAGTTTCCTCATAACCTTGTGTATGAGAGATGTGGGAAAAGCTTAATTCACCTTAAGCTCACCCTCCTACAACGTCAGAAAGTAGACTTTCACAGAAGACAGAAAACTCAGAGAGAAGGCTAACAGTATGACATTGTTTCCATCATGATGGACATGTTTCCTGTATTTACTTACATTCAGAGTGATCTTTTTTAACTTATGCGGCTTCTGATAGTAATGGTTGGGCTTAAGCAAAGGGGTGAATATACGTATATGCACTCACTACTTCTTCAGTTTTATATTGTATTTAGATATTTCAGTTTTAGGAGGGGTTGGATATTTCTGATTTATTTAGACCAGMTTTTAGTAGACTGAACCTCAATCTGTAGGTAGAATAAATGTGACATAATAAATATTTAGTAGCATTCTTTCTGTATTTTCACAGATTTTCACAATTTGTAAACATTTTGTGGTTAGTGGTTCAAACAAATGTTCACTCAACTGCTGTTAGGTATGTAATTGTGACCTTATATGGTTGTTAATATTAATAAAGTTGGAAAAAAGTTGGAAATATTTAATATCATTGCTCTACTTTTTTCATAAACAAGGATCAAAGATGTTTTATCTAAGCTTTTGAGCCTTTCAGATTTTTCAAGGACCCGGCTCTGTCTCTCGCTGATGTGTTTTGCATTAAACCAATTCTGAAACACGCTGCATTTCCATTATTTTCATTATCATGAAATGGGATAAAAATCCCTAAAAGGTATGATCAATACTGTGGATGGTGGGAGGATGTGYTGCATTTACTGAGTCTCATAAAAGGAAAGGTCGCATAACATGTCTTCACTGACAAATCTGACCAAGATGGGAAAATGACCTCAGAAAGAAGGACAAAGKAGAGGTGGAGAATAGTTTCCTGCTAATGGGCTCCTTGAAGCTGACCCCACACCTGAAATATCTGGATAAAGGGGAAAAAAACACATAATTCTCCTCCAACCAGGGTTTTCACAAAAGCTCAATCAATATGCCAGAGAAGTACTTCTCTGTTCTAGAAAAACATGTTTGTGAATTAACAGAATATTCCATCAAATTTACTAACATGAACACTATTTTCTTAGAGCACAGCTTTGGGATGTTTAATGAGTCTAATTGTGGCCAATCTCTGTGAAAAGAGAGGGCTTGGAAAGACTCTCCAGCCATCTTATGAGATGCAGAACTTGAAAAACAATTGAGGTACTGACTTAAATTTTCTTGTGTAATGTATGTAGCTGTAAGAAAATTTTCTATTAAAAACTGGGTTTCCATGTCAAAATCTAAGATGGATGTTGCCACATATACAGCGGGTAAAATAAGTATTGAACACATCACCTTTTTTCTCAGTAAATATATTACTAGAGATGCTAATGACATGAAATTTTCACCAGATGTCGGTAACAACCCAAGTCATCCATACATACAAAGAAATCAAACCATAAATG
>NW_013953409.1:161855-163064 GCF_001266775.1 Austrofundulus limnaeus
CCAGATTTGCATTTAAATGACAACTTTCTTGCCTGTTTTCAACTATTATTCAGCACATTTTCCAGTCAGCCTTTGTAATGTCATTRGTCATAATTTCACATTGCATGAATGGACGTCCAGACATGGATACATTGCTGTGTCTGAGCTTTTGAAATCCTTTTAAGGTAAGTGCTTGWGCCTGGAAATCGAGACTGATGCAACAAATAAGCGCCGGCTTTAGGAATAAGACCATCTCTGCTCTATCATTTCTCATCTAAGAGCAATCTCATGTCCCCCGACCCTCGACTCGTGCTCAGCTCTCTGTCTTCCTGTGTTTCCTCGTTATTTTGATCAGACCATCTCCTGCTGAGGGCTAAATTATGATTAGATTTAAGAATATGCAGTGCTTTCATCTGAATAGTGTGTTGTTTAATACGGATCCCCCTGACCCTCCTCAAGCCCGCACCCTGACCCCACAAATACACACAGCACAATGGACCCCACCTCAACTCACTCACATGCAATTGAACAGCAGAGTGGTCGCTTGTTGGTCCCCATGGAAACACGTGTGTGCGTGTGTGTTGAGTAAATGTTTCTCCCTCATTGATATCAAGCAGAACACAAAAAACACAGTTTTACATGTAAATAATCTGCTTACCGCTAATGCAATCAGTCTGCTGCTGCATTATTTGTGTCTAAGGTGAGAGAATTAATCCAAGGAGCAACTGAACCATYCAGCTGAGTGCTCCTGTACATGTGMGTAATGCTGCAAAAAGAGTGCTGCTAAGTTATATTGAGTCACTGTGCACCAGTGGTGGATGCTGGCCTTTCAAGAAGGGGAAGCTCAATTTCAGCCTACATTATAAAATGTGTCAGTTTATTATGACCCCCACACGCGAAGCGTAAGCGGGAGTCATATTGTTTTCGTACTGTTTATTTTATTTTACTTTTTTCCCTCCGGAGTTTTTTGATCAACCGTAGCACAAAAATGGCTCCACCGATCAACATGATATTTGGCAGGACTGTAGATGAGTCTGACCCACATTACGCCAGCCAAAGGTTTTACGACAGACCCCATATTTGAGGAGGGGGCTCCTTTCAAAGTGGGGGTGTCTGGACATGCAAAATCGCTAATAACTCAGAAAGTGTTAAACATATGAGCTTCAGATTTCTTTTGTGGTTTAGCTCTGATGAAGCTTTTTCCATCAGGCCCACCAATCATTGCACCCC
>NW_013953409.1:164064-165192 GCF_001266775.1 Austrofundulus limnaeus
ACACACACACACACACACACACACACACACACACACACACACACACGCACATATATAGTATATACTGTATATATACGCATATATGACATGAAATTTTCACCAGATGTTGGTAACAACCCAAGTGATCCATACATACAAAGAAATCAAACCATAAATGTCCAGAAATGAAGTTATTTGTAATAATGTGGAATGGCACAGGGAAAAAGTATTGAACACACTTACTGAAATGTATCTAATACTTTGTACAAAAGCCTTTGTTGTCAATGACAGCTTCAAGACGCCTGGTGAAAATTTCATGTCATTAGCACCTCTAGTAATATATTTACTGAGAAAAATGGTGACGTGTTCAATACTTATTTTACCCGCTGTATTTGTTCAAACTTTAAATTAAAAATTGTATTCCATTTACCAGGTTTTACCTCATTTGGTTGCTCTAGTCCTCTGTTGGCAACTGTCCTAGTCTAAAATAGGTTTGCACAAAATACATAACAACATCATAAACAAACCAACACAACAGAAGGTGTTCTTCACTTAAGCAAGTGAGACCCAGGAAACAAATGCGAGAAATGAAYCCARACAATARCACAGCTGGACCAAAATACAGACCATTTATTCAGTCTTAGCTTTTGTCCTTGAGTTCAGAGAACCAGCACATTATAAACACATCTCTTCTGGATTTGGTCACCCCTCAGGGTCGAGCTGTCACATCGGTTGGGCGGCCTCCCTGTCATGTGACCTGATCCTAAAACAATAACCTGAATTCTAATGAGAAAATAGTTTGTGCTGTGAGGGATTAAAGGCATGTTTAACTYATCATAAAGTAAAGTACATTTTTTGAGTTGACCATCATTCAAAACAGACTGCACTTCAACTAAAGCAGTTTAATAATAAACATAGATAATTACGTAAAATAGGCCAGCTACCTTTGCCTAGTTTGAAGGTAAAATACAGATGTGTAGTGCATTTAAAAATCAGTAATAAACAGAATAAATTTCTTCACCAATCAAATGTCCACTGCAAAAAATGTCCACCTAACCAAGTTTTAAAATCTTATATCAGCCAAAAAAGTCTTTTTGATCTTGTTTTCAGACTGATTTACTAAACAAGAACTGATTGTGTAAGAATAAT
>NW_013953409.1:166192-169689 GCF_001266775.1 Austrofundulus limnaeus
GTGTGTGTGTGTGTGTGTGTGTGTGTGTGTGTGTGTGTGTGTACTGAGCTCTGGCACATTCACACCAAATGATCCCGAGCTCCCACTGGCAGCCAGCTCTCCTCCCAAACCCAAACCAATTACTGGGGACAATAGAAACCAGGAAGGACCTTCGGTCTCCATCAGCTCCTCGGCTGCTTCCACAATCCTGCTGGAGCCCTAATCATGTCAAGAGTCTACAAGAGCAAAGAACACCTGTACATCCCAAACACAACGAATCACAGGTGGAAAAACACACAACGAATGATACAATCAACTAAACTGACCTCAGAACATGTTGAACATAAAAAAACACCAAAAGAAACAGTTACAAATAATGTTTACATAACACAAAAACTCAGAAAATTACAATGAGGGCATTCTTATTCTGTGCAACTAAATCCTTCTTTTAAGATATCAAAAGTTCAATATCTCCATCAAGTGGCAGACTTTATGAAAAACAAGGGTTTATGAAGAATAATGTGAATCTTTGCCYAGCTTCCTCAGACTAATTCCTCCTCCTACTAACTGTATTAATGTCATGTTTGCTTGGTGATGTGCAGCCAACGTGTCAGTAAACAGACAGACCACAGCAACAACAACAACAACAATAATACCAGAAACATGGCAACACAAAGAGAACACCACTATCAGAGGTTCTCTAACTGGGGTCTCATAAAAATACAATAGTTGATTTTGGTTTTAACAAACATGCTAAACCAAACAAAAATAATAATTACACCTTGTAGTACATCTTGTAAGGTGTCCCCAGACCCTGATGGTTTGAGAACCCCTGCATTGCATTATCAGTTTGCTAATAAAGTTGACAAGCATTGTGTGGATAAAGAACTTAGAAATAAATAAAGATAGTTCATGTAAATACAAGGTCGGGACTTATCTGCAGTGGGCAATGTACCAGGGAGTGGGTGTAGGTATAACTGATAGGTGGTATGAGCACAGGACTGAGAAAGTGGTTGAAAATGGGGCTTCTTTGATATTTTTATGTGACATGTGGGACATGACCATCATACCAGCTCTGCAAACCAGCCAGATGTGCTCTATGACCAGAACAACAAAATGTTTTACTTGCTTGATGTGTATATCCGGGGTGACAATAACATCTTAAAGAAAGACGTTGAAAAAAATCAGGTACAAGGATCTGGAGATAAAAGTCCAACTCATGTGAAACACAAAAACATGCGTTATACCAATTGTAGTTGGAGCTTTAGGAACAATGAAGAAATTAAGTTTTTTGAGACACAGGTCTGCTAAGAGCAACAATTTTACATCTCTGTTTGTCATAACCACCTGGGCCTCAGTTTTATTGTACTGTAGATACTCATTTATAACATCCTCATGACACTCACATTTAGGAACTTGGGCATGGGCACCCTGGCTATGGGTGGCAGGAGGGTACCACTCTCGCTGCATGTACCAGTATACAGTATGTGCCCACTCCCATGGGTTGCATATAGACACTTAGGGTCCTGGTTGGAGTCGGGGTAGAGGGGAAACTGACACCACGCTGGCCTCTGCCTCGTCTCCTTTCCTTTTTTAACTGCTTTACAGAAAAACACACATCAACAGTACATCTGGGTGTGGGTGGGTGTGTGTCAGGGTCTTTTCTACCTCCCTGTTCCCCAACTGCCATTTGGGAAGTGGGTCCGGAGGATGGGCAGGCCGCTAGGTGTGGGCCTGGGCTACGGGTGGGTTCGGGGCTTGGAGGGTTGCCGGGGGCGGGGTTGGTGGTCTGTGGTACCTGGGGCTGTTTGGACTCCCAGAATGTGGCTCCGGTCGATATTGATGGCCTGCTGGCCATCGCTTAGCTTAAAACTTAAACATTTAAGTTAAATATTTAGGTAGCCACCTAAATATTTAGGTTGCAACTTGAATACTTAGCTGTCAAGTTAAATATTTAGGTAGCTACCTAAATATTTAGGTTGCAACTTGAATATTTAGCTGTCAAGTTAAATATTTAGGTAGCTACCTAAATATTTATGTTGCAACCTAAATATTTAAGTTGCTAGCTAAATAAGTTGCAACCTAAATATTTAGGTAGCTACCTAAATATTTATGTTGCAACCGAAATATTTAACTTGCTAGCTAAATATTTAAGTTGCAAGCTAAACGTTTAGCTCAAAACTAAATATTTAAGTCACAAGTTAAATATTTTGTTAACTAAATATTTAATTTGTAAGTTAAATATTTGGTTTATAAACTATGACGTTTATAAATGAATGAATCTTATGGTGAAAAATAGTTTTTGAAAAATAAATCTGTTCTTTTTGTCTTATAAAAAGCTAAATAAAACAAAAATATTGGCAATTTTTGACTGTGTAACTTTACAAACGGCACCCCATATAGCTGAGAGTCAGAAACCTCTTTTTTGTCTGTCTGTGAACATTTTATAATTACTGGTAAAATCAAACAAATGAAATAAATCCATTCCCACAGGCTTGTAGGAAATGACAAATTATCAGAAAAAAGAGACTTGTACTCAAATAAAAACAGTTATGATCAACAAAACKGTTTTTTTTAGCTAAATAGTGATTGTCAAACTCAAGAAATCTCATTTTCTATAATTTAGTGGTTTGACTATATGAAACCATATGGGGCGGCTGAGTCGTTCCTCTAATGCGATTGTTTGTGTTTCAATTCCCCATTATTCTGTCACACATCCACGTGTCCCTGGGCAAGGCACTAAACCCCCACTGCCTCTGATGTGTGTCCCATCAGTGTATGAATGTGATCTAAGGCACTGATTAGTCTCTATAGAGAATGATTCATCTGTATTAGCTTTGTGGACAGATCTAGTAGAGTGCTGTGTGAATGAGGACACAAATCGTGGTGTAAAGTGCTTTGAGAATCCCAGCTGGAAAGAAAAGCACTACACATTTATAAATGGGCTGAGCATCACAACAATTCAAAAAATATCTGGTTTTCTGGATGATAGTAGGAAAGTTATTTAAGAATGAACCTGCTTCACTAGCAAGTGAAGAAAAGCTCTCAGAGGCAGCTGTGTTTTTGTTCACATGCACACACACACACATGCACATTAAGCACTTTTAGAAAATTTTAATGATGCGTACACCAGGTTCCAGGCAAAATAATATTCTAAAAAACTTTTAAAAAGTCATATTTCCTTTCTGGGACAGCTGCTTTTCTTTTGTAGTCACAAAAACAAAACTCGAGTCAATTTGATCACAAGGACATACTGTATGTCAGCAGCAGCAACAGTTTTTAACATCACACACATGCTGTTTTATGAATGCAGATTACATTTAGGGCAAAATCATTGAAAGTTAATGTAAATAAAATGGCATTTCCCCTGTGTTTTACCATATTATTCAATGAGGTAATGGACATTTAATTCATTCAGCTAAAACACATTTTGTTGCAAAACAAATGAAGACTTTTCTTCCTCAGGCACTGTTGTCAAGGAGCAACTGGATTTCAAGCCAATACTGACCTCTAGTGGA
>NW_013953410.1:0-2008 GCF_001266775.1 Austrofundulus limnaeus
TTCACGTCTCCAAAATGACCGTACACATGGGTCAGAGCTGTGAGGCACCGCACATTTTCACGTCAAGTTTGGGTTTTATAAATCACAACCTTAGCGTAAAAAGTGGCGTACGCAAGTTTCTGGGCTCAAATTGTGCCTACGCCAGTTTTATAAATCCGATCCCAGATACATGAAAAATGTACTTAAGTACAGTAAGAAAGTACTTGTACTTAGTTTCATCCCATCACTGATTGTCGGACAGCATTAGAGACCAAAGATGATTCACAAAACACCTCAGTTACAATCTGATGCACCATAAAACCTGCAATGTTTGTTATGATCATAGCAAATGGAGCAAGTTTTGGTGAGATCCATGTGCTGTACGTTTGGTCCATGTTGTTGTCCATAAAATGTAAAAAATAAATATAGTTACTGTTACAGAGCTTTAATAAGCAATCCACAAAACAAATGTCAGGTTATTTTTCTTTCTTTTTTCTTTTGATTAATAAATTTGGATAAATAACAATGTGTCTGTTGTGTAAAATATTACTTACTTACTGTTAAAAAACTTTAGTAAGTCATCAGGAGTACAAATCAACACTTCTGTTTTTGTTTTAATGGCACACCTTGACTCAACAGAAATACAAAAACACAAACAAAAAGTAACATTTTCCACTATGATTGCTGCACAGTGAACGCTGCACAGTGACACAACATTGTGGGTCTGTGCTCAATGGTTGAATGACTGTGTCAAGATGGAGTCGTGTTCAGCATGCCTAAGGTCACGTGACAGCTGCTCCGGTAAACATACGTCATATCCGTGTGGCGGCGCTGCGGCCTCAGCGGCTAAAGGAAGCAGGTGTGGTTGTGTCAGAGGAGGCAGTAATCTCTCCTCTCTGTTCGTGTTGTTTTGTTTGTGTGACTGAAGATGGCGTCCAGCTCGGAGCGTAGCCCTCCTCCTTTCCCCGACTCCGAGGACCAAGACGTGCTGGATACCGAAGAAGTCCGAGGCCGAGACAGCGATGACGACGAGGAGGACTTCTTCACCAGCTCTGTACGTACTGGACTTTAAGCTACATTTATGCTAACTCTTCCCTCCATGATAAAAAGGAAGAGGATAGTTGCTGCCGAGTGAAAGTTTTGTGTTACTAAGTTGAGCCGCAAATATTAACAAAAACATTTTCTTTTATTCCGAAACCCCTTTACGTGTCTGCGGACATCTCTTCCTCAAACTTCTCTTTGCTCTTTTCCTCGTGATTTTTCTCGGTTTGCTTTATGGCTCAACGTGACTTTTTAAGTAAAAGCACTTGAAGCGGAACCGATTGACTTCCAGGTGTGTAGGGACAATGTTGGCCAGTTTCCTGTGCTTCTGATGAGTTACAACGTCTGTGAAATGATACAAATGTTTTTGGAGGAGCTGTTTCAGGCAGCCTCCAGGGTTGCCAGATATGACTGACAGTTTCAGCTCAAACAACGTAAAACCCGCACAACCACAAAAATACAACAGCCCAAATCACATCTCCGTTAAGACTTACGTCATAAAACCTAGAACTATATAAATAATATTAGAGGAACTTCACGATTCTTTTCATTTTGATACTTTAGTCTCACTGTTCAATATTTTTTCGATACAAAAAAGAGAAATGTGCATGCCTCTTTTATCTTTTAATTTGTTTAAATTAATTATGAACATTTGTTTAACCTCAAAAGTACAGTTTTTAAATTAAATGTTGCTGAAACAGCAAGTTTCTCAGTGGATCTGCACTCAAAAATGCAGCCTAGGTGGAGTAGTCGAACACAGATCCACTGATCCTTCAACACAGAGCATCTTCAGAAGACAAGCTGATAAAAGTAAATTACAGTGGGTAAAATAAGTATTGAACACGTCACCATTTTTCTCAGTAAATATATTACTAGAGGTGCTAATGACATGAAATTTTCACCAGATGTTGGTAACAACCCAAGTGATCCATACATACAAAGAAATCAAACCATAAATGTCCAGGAGGACAACAGAGCTGCTTCATGG
>NW_013953410.1:2599-4396 GCF_001266775.1 Austrofundulus limnaeus
CCATGAAGCAGCTCTGTTGTCCTCCTGGACATTTATGGTTTGATTTCTTTGTATGTATGGATCACTTGGGTTGTTACCAACATCTGGTGAAAATTTCATGTCATTAGCACCTCTAGTAATATATTTACTGAGAAAAATGGTGACGTGTTCAATACTTATTTTACCCGCTGTGTGTGTGTGTGTATTATATTAATAAAGAATACACCATTAGCACCCATCTGCATTGAATCATTACTTTTGTAGCACTGAAAAGATGGTGTTTTATAGGGTGACACTCATCATTAGAATGGGGTGGGTAAAGGTGTTCACTGCAAGCATACAGTATGCAAAACAAAAGTAAACTAATAGCCTCAGATTGTTTTGCAGAAGGAGGGGGTAGGTCCTCAGAATATCAGAAACTCAGTCTCCCCTCTATTTGGAATTGATATTTGATATTTTGATATAATTTCCTTATGAATACTTTCTGAAAATCCGCCAAATGTGGTAAAAAGCAGCCCAAATTTTAACAACCAGCCCAAAGCTGTTTTTTCCAGCCCCACAAGTTCAAAACCAGCCTAATTGGGTGGAAACCAGCCCAATCTGGCAACACAGCCTCCTGTCATGTGAGGACACTGCCTGTCACATGGTGAGAACCCGGATGTTGTCCCTCACAGTTCAGAGGACAGATCAGAAAGTTGCTGTACTTGAGGTTTTTTTTTCTTCAGTATTTTATTCATCACTGCCAGGAAGACACCAGTTTGTGATTGTAGTTCCAGCTAACAGAACCCTGAACTAAAATGATGTCTGCCAATGGACCGAAGTGTCTAAAACTGTCTGGATCTGTTCAAGTGTTGCGTGAAATTATTTACTTAAGACTTGCACAACAGGAGAATGAGCAGCTCCTCCCAGACTACATGCTTGTTAAAGGGTTTGCCTTTATCATACCACAGTTCAGTGTCTGCACAGTTCAACAGCAACTGAAACCTTTCAGCATAGTTTTACCAAAAAGATGAATAGTAGGAAAGTAGGATTTATTTGAGAACCGTTGCATTTACAGCAGGCTTCAGATAATATCCAGTCTCCTGTTCACCTTCATTATTTGCAATTGTATGTTGCAATCTGACACTACAGTTGTGTTAATTCCTTCTCAGTAATCTAAACACAGGACCCACAAAACGACAAATTCAAAACATTTTTAAACTGTATTGCAGATTTATTTTTAAAATAAGGCAAAAATGTGACATTTCCTAAATTATTTGGTTTACAAAGTAACAAGATGAAGCACGTTTTGACAGCAGTTACAGCCTCAAGTGTTTTTGTGTTTGATGCAAACAGGCTTTGAACATTTGGAAGATTTTCTGCCAGTAATCCTCCACAGAGTCTGAATGGATGTGAAGTGTCAGGAAGCACTGCAGCCATGTGCAGGTTGTTCTAGAGACTTCTGCTGAGGTTCAGAATCAGATCAGAGGTTCTGGCTGTTCTGCTGTAGGACGTTCACAAAGTTGTCTCTAAGCCACTTCTGTGTTGTCGTCTTTGTGTCCTTTAGGTCGTTGTCATGTTGGAAGGTGAAACATTTCATTTTAGAATATCTGTATTCTTTGCTCCATTCATGCTTCGTGTTTCCATCCAGTTGTAGTGAATTTTTATCAAACTTTTCAAAATTTGCAAAAAATTTAAAAAATAAAAATTCGAATCTAGACTTTTTCCATCTAGTTACCCTCTCAACTGTTTGATGCGAATAAACGAGGCTACGCAACTCGTGATTACGTCAGACGAGGCTACGCAACTCGTGATTACGTCAGACGAGGCTACGCAACT
>NW_013953410.1:5276-8502 GCF_001266775.1 Austrofundulus limnaeus
TACGTCAGACGAGGCTACGCAACGCGTGACTACGTCAGACGAGGCTACGCAACGCGTGACTACGTCAGACGTCGGCGACAAGCTTTGCAGTGGTAAACAGGAAGTGAAACTTGCTAACTAGCAGAGGCTAATCAACTCGGGACAGTGGAGTAATTTTTTCGTGAATGTCTTGCTATTGGGCAAGTTGTAATTATTCTATCTATTCAGCTACAGGCTATGTTTAACGCTGCCAGGAGACGTAGGGAAATAAACGCAATGTTAAACTACTTTTATGATAACATCTGGGACGAGGCAGGAAAGCGGAAACAGCTGAACGTCACGTGAGGTAAATATGCGCTACGTCAGATTTTATTCAACAAACACGTTTCCATCTCCCGTTTTGCGCATTAACTACTTTGCGAATCATTCAAAAACCACCTCAAGCGAGCGTAAAAACTTTTTAGCGAATTGAGGATTTTTTTTTCAAATTTTGCTGTTTCCATCTGACTTTTTTTTTCACATTTTTAATGCAACACTTCTAAATGTGCATCAAAAAGCTTTGATGGAAACGCTCTCAATTGACTTTAACAATTTCTCAGTCCTGGCATCTAGAAACTATTCCCCCAGCATGATGCTGACACAATGCTTCATTGTTGGGGTGATGTTGGTCAAGTGATTAGCAATGCCTGGTTTCATCAGAATGGCGGGTCTTGTTCCTTGCAATGTTGGAGTTCCTCAGGTGGACTGTGGAAGTATTGGCAGCCCATGTTATGTTGATATTAAATTAAATTTTCCACGAAGAAATCTCTAACTACTTTTAAAGCAAACATCCAGTTGATATGTCTCCCAACATGCTAAACAGACACATTTATCTGTTCATCTCAAACTGAAGTTTGTATTTGTCACAAACCAGTCTTTCAGTATTCAGCAAAATACTCCCAAAGTGTTTTAAAATTCCACTGCATTGGATTCTGCTTTATTCGAATCTTAGTCAGTGTTGTATAAAGTACCACAAAGTGATACTTGAGTAAAAGTACAAGTATCTTACCAAAAAACTACTTTGGTAAAAGTTAGTCTCCTTTAGGAATACAGTATTACTTGAGTAAAAGTCTTAAAGTATGTGATATTTGTTGTAGTTAAGTTTTAAAAGTCAAAGTACTGATTTAAAATGAGCAGTTAGATTTTCTGTAAGGACATTTATTAGGAGGTGACCTCCCCAAAAACTGCAGAAATGACTGTTGTATTAAAAGAATGAATGGATGTTAAATTTAGGATGCACTAGTCCAGCTGTTTCAGTTTATATACATATATCAAGGCTGCACAAAGCTTTTCCCCAAAATGAAAATCTATCTGAGGGCTGCGGCCAAATGTAAKAATATAATTCATGAAATACAAATACTTCTTAAGTACAGTCCTTTTATTTGAATGGTTCTGTCCTGCTGGAGTGTGACATGATTTGTTTGTGTACAAACTAATACACTATCAGAGTTTTATATATTTATACTTCTCATTCAACCACAGTTAAATTCACTCTATCTAAGAAGCACAATTTATGGATAGTTTTTATTTTTTACAAGAACAAGCTGGAATAAAAACAAGCAAAATGAAATAAAAGTAACAACTTTCTACTTATTGTCTTTTTTAAAAATGTAAGATGAGATACACAGATAATTGTGTGAAAATGTAAGAAGTAGAAGTAAAAAGTAGGCTGAAAAACAATTACTCAAGTACAGATACCCAAAAATTCTACTTAAGTACAGTAATCAAGTATTTGTACTTAACAACTGATCTTAGTGAGAATATTTATTAGGGCTGCAACGATAAAGGAAATTCACGATTCGGTTCGATACTTTAGTCTCACAGTTCGATATTTTTTCGATACAAAAAATAGAAATGTCCATGCCCCTTTTAACTTGTAATTTAATTGTATTAATTATGAACATTTGTTTAACCTCAAAAGTACAGTTTTTAAATTAAATGTTGCTGAAACAGCAAGTTTCTCAGTGGATCTGTGCTCAAAAATACAGCCTAGGTGGAGTAGTCGAACACAGATCCACTGATCCTTCAACACAGAGCATCTTCAGAAGACAAGTTGATAAAATAAATTTTAAAAACCTGTGTTGTTTGATACAAGTGTGTGTTGGACCCTAAAGCACTGTTTGATACGGGTACATGTATTGTTGCACCCCTAATATATATAACATGAGACATGGAATGTGTTGCAAGATTAGTTTAATTGTGGTGTTTTTGTTATTTATTAGATGTTGTTTTTGATCAGGTTTGTGTTACAAAAATAGTTGTATAATAATGTTGTCTTTTGTCTCCAGAGCAACACTCCACTGAGCAAAGAGGACACTACAGCAGGATCTGCCAGTCAGTCAAGTGATTCTTTAATCATCAGCAGCCAAACAGGAAACCAGTCAGCCGGAGGACCCTCTGAAGAGTTTGAGGACCTGATAAAAAACGTAGATGCCGGTACAGCTGAAAAGCTTTTCGATGAATTCTCGGATGATTTTGTTGACATAGTGAGAAGTGAAGCTGCGGTACAAAAAGAGGAAGTAGACGGAGGAAAAGGCGAAGTGGCCAGTGGCATAAAGGATCCACAAACAACTTCCACTGCTCCAGTTATTGATATGAATGTTGATCTGTCGACCAGCAGTGAGCAGCAGCCACCTGTCAGTGAGGAAATCTCAGACCCCCTGGTTGACCTCGTCTGTGATCCATCAGTTCCTGCCGATGCCAAAAATCCCAGTGCAGCCATGATGGATCTTTTTCAGGATGAGGGAAGCAACATTTTCACAGAAACTCAGCCGACTAAAGCTGACAAGCTGCCTCAGAAAAGCCTGTTCGGTGACCCTGATGAGGATCTGTTTAGTGAGCCGCTGGGTGCCGTCTCTAAGAAACCAACCAGTAAGGAACATGCTCCCAAACCTGCAGCTGCTGCTGGAGAACCTTTGCAAGGCAATACACCCACAGATATTTTTACAGAGGAACATGTCCCCACAGTCCCAAAAACCAGGAACACCAGTGCTGCCATCTCCAAAACCAATGGAGTCCACTCTGAGGAAAGCCCAGACATATTTGCTGGTAGGATTGACACTTTCTAAAATTTAAAATATTCTAAAATGTGTCTGACCTTATGTTTTCTCAGACATTCAATTATTTCAAATCATTATTACAAATAACTTCATTTCTGGACATTTATGGTTTGATTTCTTTGTATGTATGGATCACTTGGGTTGTTACC
>NW_013953410.1:9757-11660 GCF_001266775.1 Austrofundulus limnaeus
AACGTATTCACGTGACTTTAATAACATTTCTTACTTAATGGAAACACTGCAGTTGTGAAACTGTGTTTTTCAACATTAACAGAATATCGACAAAGTTTTGCGCACATTTGTAATGGAAACACAGCAAATGATACACCATGCAAAAAAGAGAAAAAAAATCTGAGCAAAATAATATAAGCCAAGACCTCAGTATGAACATTAATTACATTAATTTCCCTCACGACCCACCCCCCAGGACTTCTGGCACCTGGGGAGGTGTGTCCCACAGTTTGAAAACCCCTGTTATGCATCAGTAGGATTAATTGGAAATGGAAATTTTTATTCTTTTAAAGGAAGTTGTCTGAACAGTTTATGAACAGTGATTTGTTTCACACAGTTTAATTCTGACCCCATTAATGAGCTAATGGCTATTCAGAGCATGTTCTGGACCAAAGTGGATTAATTTCCCCTTAAAATCTAATTATATCTCAAGAATTTCATATATGGTCACGTGAACTTTAAGGTGGGTGATAATGTTAGGTGTTTGTCTATTAGCACAATATCTCATGATCTACTGGATTGAATTTGATTAAAACTCTCAGTAATCAATGGATGTACATCTTCAACCGATTACTTTTTGAGGTCAACTCAATTCATCATAGCTATTGCATTGCAAGATTCTGCAACATTGTATCAGTTGTTATTTTCAGCATTTAACTAAAATGGCCAAAACTCCCAATATTTCTCAACATGTAATTTTAATGTAAAAACTCTGGCATAAAAGATGTCTGCCTTTAATTTACCAATAATTACACTGTCATCAGTTAGTTATTATAGTTATTTGCAAGCCCAAATTCAATTCGGTTCAGTTTATTTATATAGCACTAAGTCACAACAACTGTTATCTCAGGACATTGTACGTAAAACTAAACTAAATCTAAAGAAGCCAGCAGGCTGCGCCAAATCTTTCAGCAGTTTTAGAGATTTAGTTTGGTTTAAAAGACCAGTAATAAAATCTTGTGTTTTATTAAAATGTATAAAGAAGTGTTCTTTATACAATTCTTTCCTCTCTTTCTAGCAGAAGCCACAGTGGAGCTTTCTCTCGACAGTCCGCAGAACAAGAGAAAGAAAGAGGCAACGAGCAAACCTTCTGCTTCCTCATCTTCGTCATCTTCCTCCTCGCTGTCAGCAGCTGCCAGCCTGGCCAAGCCTCAGTTCTCTGCCTTGGAAGAGGTGTTTACACGTCTGAGATTCAACTCTGTTCATGAGTTTATTCCCACAAAATATTTTCAAATATTAGAACCAATTCAGGGTTCTGTAGCGTCACTGATGCAGGCAGTTTAACTTTATCCTGTGAAAAATATTTTTCAGAGATTTTTAAAGGAATCCCGATTAGTTGTAACATTAGACTTTATTTGATAAACATATATTTTAACTGTAAAATAGACTGTAAAAATACTGTAGGATGTTTAGTTTTTATAATTTTTAAAAATATATTTTAACACAGACGGAGCCATTTTATTTACACTCAAAGCATTCTGGGTAAATGACGTGGAAAGGTCCTCGGTGTGAGTGAGCGAGCTAAATCCACCCTCAGCCTGTTAGCCTTTGTGCTAGCGCCGACGCTATATTGCCTTATATGTATTAGCTCAGATACAGCGCGACAAACTAATGAGCTAAACTGAGGTCCTCCATCCATATTTTCAGTTACAGCTGAGTCATTTTTGTGTTCCCCTCTCTGTCATGTGGATGGAGGACCTCAGTGATGAGAGGAGAATGTCTAGCCCTGAGCTAATACATATATATGGTGATAGCGTCAGGGCTAACACTAAAGCTAACAGGCTAAGCTGAGGTTCTTCTTCCATGAAGCAGCTCTGTTGTCCTCCATCCATATTTTCAGTTCCAGGCTGAGTCATTTCTACCT
>NW_013953410.1:13025-18792 GCF_001266775.1 Austrofundulus limnaeus
ATCCTACAGTATTTTTACAGTCTTTATTTTACAGTTAAAATGTATGTTTATTAAATAAAGTCTAATATTACAACTAATCATGGATCCCTTTGAGGACCAGTGGTGGGCACTTCTAATTCAAAATTTAGTTGCGCATTTTCTAAAGTACTAGTCAATTTATTTAGATCCACAAGTTCAAAAGCGCATAAGCTCAAAAAAACTTAGCAGAAGCTAATCCAAATGCACAAATCTGTCTCCGTTCGCCAAAAACTTTCCAGTGACACCATAAGACATGTTAGCAGCACAATCCTGCCAAGTAGTGGGATGATAATTTCCATTCACAGATTGGCTCGTGTTGTTGCAGTTTGGGAAGGTGATTTGTTGAAACAGACTTTTGAGTCATGGTGTTAAAAAATGGTGTTAGTTGTGGATTGCTAGTTCTGCTGCTTCTTGGTCATTTTCTTGTGTTTATGGTAGGGCTTCGTTAAGAAAGCATGCAGATATATTAGTAATTTTAAATGTTTTTTTGTAAAACTAAAGCGATGCATTCTGGGTAACCTACAGGATGAACAGGAACCCATTCCTTTAAAAATAAGAGCATGAATTTAAACTGTTTTGTGTGAGCTTCAATACGACGTGAGAAAGCGGGTTGGTGAAAATACAACGGGACATAAATTATGATTGATTGATTGATGATGTCTGTTGTCTTTGTACAGAGCACAATGAAATTACATTTAAGAACGCCCATTCAAGAAGACACACGACAAAAACATTGGGGAACAGGAGTACAGGTCATGCGGCTACCAGCAGGGGTCACACTACCTTTAAAAAGAAAAAAGAAAAAAACACAGAAGGTTAGATGTGGAAAAAACAAAACGAAACATCATATTATATCAAAGAAATATGATACACTATAGTGCTTATAAAAAACTCTACAAGCAAGAGCATATTTATTAGCCAGAGGAGTAGTGAGTTTAGAGGGTGTGTATCTGAAGCCATGAATGTTGGATGCACTTGTGCGAATATCTGAAGAATGAGTCTGAAGAATCCAAACCCCAAAAGATAAACCCTGTAGTTCAGCTGTTGTTCAGGATATTGGTGTTGAATTGTTCATTCTGTGCAGCTTCAGGTTGTCCTTCAAGGAATAAGATTAGACAGGAGTGAGAAGGGGGAGGGTGGTGGGTGGATTTAGTTCCATTGCCTTCAAGGTCAACGTGGGGTGGGAGAGCCTAATCTGTAATCAGTTGTTTGGGAACAGAAGAAATGTTTTCGGTCAGGTACACAATAACAATTTTTCGTCTGCCTTTAATGTCCACTGGTACATCCAATATGGCAAATCCAATCAGACAAATAGTGTGGGCAATCCCGCCAAGCTCTCAGTATCTCCAAGATAAATTCCATCTGGCCAGCAATGTCCAGGAACCACAGCCGGCCCATGACCCTCAGCAGAACCGCTTGCAGACCGAGTCCAGCTCGCTCAAGGCAAAAGTCTGAGTGCTGATAGAATGGCAATCCTTCATATTGGTCAGGCAGCCAGGAAAAGGCCTAAATAGCCACTGACACTGTTTTGTAGAACACCAGGAGACCACCAAGCCAACCTGTAGAATCCAGTTATCAGAACCCAAATATATATTTGGATTCTGATAACTGGATTCTACAGAACAGAACAGAACAGAGGTCCCACCTTTGACATGTCCTCCCATGGAAGAAAACTTTGTTCCAAAAATTTATTAAAAGACCAGCTAACCAAATCCATAAAAATAAAAATATCCATAATTTTTGGTTTCGGATGAAAACGTAGAGGAGGCTCCGAGCAGCAAAGCAGGGAAGATAAGGAAGGACAGGAGAGAGGGAAAAAGCGTCTTACTCCTCCGAAAGCAGGAACAAAAAAAAATCCTCCCTCTATCAAAGCTCATAAACAACAAAAAGAAAAATTAAGTAGGTCCTCCAGATGGGTTCTTCTTTAATGAAATGTTTTGTCTCTCCTCCAAGAGACTTCTTCAGCCAATCAAGGCTCTAACGACCTATTGTTTGGCCGATGGCCCTCTTTTGCATGTGACCAACCTGTTTGTCCATGTGGAGGCAGTGCTTATAAGGCTGAGTTCACCTCAAACTCCTCAGATGCAAGAAGTCCCTCGGAGGAGAGACAAAATATCATTAAAGAACCCATCCAGAGGATCTACTTATTTTTTCTTTTTGATTTTTCTACCTGGATTACTGAGATGCATCAGGATATATAAAAAACAATATTCATGCTAGATAGTGTTTGTTTGTCACTCAGCTCCAAATGCTTCCTGTCACACAAAGAATTGTGGGAACTCTACTAAATGAAAACTGTCACACAGAGGGGTCAGTGAAAGTATAAATCTCTGTCAACACAATGCTGCCTGAGGGGGGCGCTGTTTCCTCTCAGTAGAGCTTCATTTTGTTAACAAGAGATGGCTTTCTCCTCCATTATTCAAGAAAATGATCTTTAATGAAATATATTGCTACAGAACGTAGTGGGTTTAGACGGATCTCTACTTTTTCTTTAGACAATATTGACAATGAAACTTGTAACGTTATTTGTGATTAGCGCTACTCAATTCTAAATTTAGAAAGCGCAAATCTGCACGTCATTTGAAAAAATTAATAAAACCCCTAAAGCGCAAAGAAGAAATTTAGGTCTGCAATTAGCGCTTTAGGGGACTAGTGCCCACCACTGTCAAGGACCTTATTTTTACAGAAAAGTAATAATGCCACTAAAAAAATAACTTAAGTTCATATTAAAAGGAAGAATGTTTACAGTTTTCACTTTATCTTTAATGTTTCAGTTAGAGGAGGAACAGCAGGAGGAACTGGAAGACAAGTTTGACCTTTTTGTTTCTGTGAAAGACCCAGAAAAAATAGGTGAGGTTTATTATTTGTCTTACCACAGACATTTTAAAGACAACAAATGTTTAATTTCTTCTACGAACGGATCTAAATAAATATCATAAAATTATTTTTCCCCCACAGGTGATGGGATGAATGCCTACATGGCCTACAAAGTGTCCACAGAGGTAAAACCATGTACATAACTTTACTTGATCTGAATTTTAATTATTGATTGATTTCCTAATTTTGTGCAGTCACTCAGAATGTAACAATAGAAAAAATAAGTCACTGTGCTGCTATTCAAATCTGTTTTATTCTTCAAACTGACTCCTCTCTCCAGGATTTTTTCTATTTTATCTTACAACCTTTAAGATTATTTTAATTTTTAATTGGTGATGTTTGTATTTTTATCAGAAATTTTACTTTTATTTTGATAAGGTCACTGTCACAGAGGTCTAGTTAGTTACAAACTTAACCATATCTTAGGCAAAATTAGATCTCAGATAATTACTTTGCAGTTAGAATTTAAGCCAGAGTAATATCCGGTCCGGTGATGTTACTTGCGTCCCAGTTTAATAAAGGTTAGAAATAGACAAAAAGAAAAAAATTGTATAGGTCTTCTGGATGGTTCTTCTCTAATGAAACGTTTCGTCTCTCCTCCAAGAGACTTCTTCAGTCTGAGAGTTAAGTGCCAGGAGGACTGCGACCAGTTATACATCGGGGAAACAAAGCAACCACTGTTCAAAAGAATGTCCCAACACAGACGAGCTACATCTAATGGCCAGAACTCTGCAGTTTTCACTCATTTACAGGCCAGCGGTCACTCTTTCAGAGATGAGGATGTTCTCATTCTTGATAGAGAGGAACGTTGGTTTGAGAGAGGAGTAAAAGAAGCCATTTTTGTGAAGAAAGACCGTCCATCATTAAACAGAGGTGGAGGCCTCCGTTTTCAGTTGTCCCCCTCCTACAGCGCTGCTATTGCCAGTATCACWCCACCCCCTGTTAACAATAGGTGTTAATTAGGTGTCAACGATAGCCATGTGATGTGAGTATCAGTCACATGGAGGCAGGGCTTAAAAGCCTGAATTTAGCCTGAAACTCTCAGACTGAAGAAGTCTCTTGGAGGAGAGACGAAACGTTTCATTAGAGAAGAACCCGTCCAGAGGACCTATACAATTTTTTTCCTTTTGATTTCTTACCTGGATTACTGAGATGCATCAGGACGTTAGAAATAGACTTTAGAATTTACTACACCAACTCTCAAGAAGTTGAGATTTAAAATGTAAATAAAAACTGAATCCAATGATTTGCAATCCCAAAGGAAGATAGTAATGTAAAACATAGAGATCGACTGATACAGGTTTTTGAAGGCCGATATGATACAGATTATTTTGACATCAGTCTAACAGAAGCTGCGTTTCCACTGCAAATGTGCGCAAAACTTTGTCGATATTCTGTTGATGTCGAAAAAACACAGTTTCGCAACTGCAGTGTTTCCATTAAATATAAGTAAGTAACTTCTTCTTCCATGAAGCAGCTCTGTTGTCCTCCATCCATATTTTCAGTTCCAGGCTGAGTCATTTCTACCTTCTCCTCTCTGTCAACGCTCTCTGGTTTCATTTAAAAGAGTCGATCATCAGATATTGTCCAAGATTAACCTTCAGGGTGGATATAGCTCGCTAGCAGCCTTGCACCGATGACCTATCCACGTCATCATTTACCCAGAATGCTTTGTGTGGAAATAAAATGGCCTCGTTCGTGTAATATCTAAACATCCTATAGTATTTTTACAGTCTATTTTACAGTTAAAACAAATGTTTATCAAGTAAAGTCTAATGTTACAACTAATCAGGGATCCCTTTAAACTGAATAGCACTTTGCAGTTTTGGACCTCTACAATGGAGAATAGTTTTAAACAATCAACATATTCATTTTAAACATCAGTTGGTTAAAAAAATAAAAATCTAGTAACAATACATTTTAATGATAAAGCTTTAAGTGTATGAACTTGTTTTTTTAGACAACACTGCCCATGTTCCACAACAAAACATTTACAGTGAAGAGACGTTTCAGCGACTTCCTAGGCCTGTACGAAAAGCTTTCTGAAAAGCATGGATCAAGTGGACTCATTGTTCCTCCGCCTCCAGAGAAAAACCTCTTAGGTGGGTTTGACCACTTCATGTCTCAGATTTAAAATTTCAGCTTCTCTCCATCTAACTGTTATCTTGTTCAGGGATGACAAAGATGAAGGTGGGAAAGGAAGACTCTTCCTCTGCAGACTTTCTGGAAAGAAGAAGAGGTGCTTTGGAAAGGTAAGTCAGAGTTGCTATCAGTCAGTTCTTTTAGTGCTTCTAATCAGCATTTTGAAAAGGAGTCTGTCATGTTTTCTCAGGTATCTCCAGAGGGTAGTGAATCACCCGATGCTTCTTCAAGATCCTGACGTCAGAGAGTTTCTTGAGAAAGAGGAGGTAAGCTACATTTGGAGATGCTTCTTTTCCTAATGTTTAAGTTTGTTTATGTTGAATCTGATGAAATAAAATGTGTTTTCAGTTGCCTAGAGCTGTGAGCACTCAGGCACTGAGTAGCGCTGGCTTCCTTAAGATGATTAGTAAAGCAACAGACGCCGTCAGTAAAATGACCATCAAGATGAACGAGTCTGACGTGGTGAGTTCAAGTTTATTAATATAGCTCCAAGTCACAACATACGTTGTCTCAGGACACTGTACATAAATTGAACAATGTAAAGAAGAAAGCAGCAGATTGTGTTGAATCACTTCATCACAGTCTCCCATCCTGAGCAAACGGTGGAGAGGAAAAACTCCCTGCTAATCAGGAAGAAACCTCCAGCAGAACCAGGCTCAGGACAGGAGACCATCTGCCTCGACCGGCTGGCAGTTTTGTACAGGGTATAAAGCAGATTACAGTACAGACC
>NW_013953410.1:19061-21835 GCF_001266775.1 Austrofundulus limnaeus
GACAGGAGACCATCTGCCTCGACCGGCTGGGTTTGGAGGGAAGAGACACAGACAAACACAGAAGAACTGGTCCAGGACTGGTCCAGGTGCACCTTCTTCTGGAAGAGACAAAGAAAAAACATGATAGAAATAATAACAATAAACATGTAGAGAAGAGAGACTAAAGACAACAGCAGAGTGAGGAAATGTGCTCAGTTTGTGCTCCAGTTCAGCTGTGAACAGAAATGTAAAGGGCTCTCTAAAGGGCTTTTGTTTTTGCACATACTTTCATAGAGTCTGAGACACACAGAACAGAGCTCCTGCAGGGAAACTTGCTGCAGTATACATCACAGCATGTGTTTCTTCTCCTGCTGGAGTCTCTACTCCTTTCTTGAAGACTGTCTTCTCCATGCAAAATGTCTATCTGATATCTGTATCCAAGGGACTTTAGTCAATTGATTTGTTGTAAGTGTGCCTGGAAGAGTCATAAATCGTGTTTCCATCCAGTTGTAGAGGGAATTTTTATCGAACTTTTCAAAATTCGCAAAAAATCAAATAAATAAAAATTCGAATCTAGACTGTTTCCATCTAGTTTCCCTCTCGACTGTTTGATGCGAAAAAATGAGGCTACGCAACGCGTGATTACATCAGACGAGGCTACGCAACGCGTGATTACGTCAGACGAGGCTACGCAACGTGATTACGTCAGACATCGGCGACGAGCTTTGCGGTAGTAAACAGGAAGTGAAACTTGCTGTCTAGCAGAGGCTAATCATCTCGGGATAATGGAGAGATTTTTTTCGTGAATGCCTTGCTATCGGGCAAGTTGTAATTATTCTATCTATTCAGCTAGTATGTTTAATGCTGCCAGGAGACGTAGGGAAATAAACGCAATGTTAAACTACGTTTATGATGACATCCGGGACGAGGCAGGAAAGCGGAAACAGCTGAACGTCACTTGAGGTAAATATGCGATACGTCAGAATTTATTCAGCAAACGTGTTTCCACCTCCCTTTTCGCGCATTAACTACTTTGCGACTCATCCAAAAACCACCTCAAACGAGCGTAAAAACTTTTTAGCAAATTGAGGATTTTTTTTTTCTCGAATTTTGCTGTTTCCATCCGACTTTTTTTTTTTCGCATTTTTAATGTGACACTTCTAAATGCGCATCAAAAAGCCTTGATGGAAACACGGTTAGTGATGGATACACTTTCTGCTTTCCTTGGTCAGCTCAATCCATCCATCAATCTATTTTCTTCCCCTTATCCGGGTTCAGGTCGCGGGGCAAGCTTCCCTCTCATCCCTCATGCTGGCTGCTTCACACTCTGCTGTGAACCGCTCCAGTGATAGCTGGAGATCATGATCTGATGAAGCCAATAGGACCACATTATCTGCAAAAAGCAGAGAAATGATCCTCGGCCACTTAAACAGATCCCCTCAACACCTCGGCTGCTCCTAGAAATTCTGTCCATAAAAGTTATGAACAGAATCTGTGACAAAGGGCAACCTTGGCGGAATCCAACTCTCCCTGAAAACGAGCCCAACCTACTACTGGCAATGTGGACCAAACTCTGACACTGGTTGTACAGGGACCTAACAACCTGTATGTATCAAAGGGCCTGGTACCCCATACTCCTGAAGTACTCCCCACAGGACTCCAGAAGGCACCTCTCAGCATTGGCAACTCCAGAGTGATTGAAAGACTGTCCAACCCCTCATGAGAAGCCAGAGTGGTGTGTCGAGGTGAGTCCAACTATATCTAGTGGGAGCCTCTCAACCTCACACACCAGCTCAGGCTCCTTCCCCACCAGAGGGGTAACATTCCACGTAGGGCTGGTTGATATGAGGAAAATCTTATATCCCGATATATTTTTGGCTATATCGCGATACACAATATATATCACTATACCTCCAAAACACAAGTTTTTTGTAAATGGAATTATTGGCTCTAGATCTAAACTCAAAAAATAAATGGACCATAGCAGTAAAAACGTACATCAAGCAAAAGGGAAAAATAAACCATTGAAACTTAAAAAGGTGCTCTTGTGCTTTTACCATAAAAAATGTAAAATCAAAAAATGCGTTGTCTTTAAAATACTGTACAAAAACAAAAGTATAAAAAGTGGCGATAAAGTTGACTGACCCAGAACGGGATGTTTTGCAAATTACCGCATTTTGTTTGACGTCCTCTTTATGAAATCCAAACCACAGCCAGGTTATTGATCCAATGTTGTTTCTCTTCAGAACTAATTTATCTGAGTTGTCTTCAGTTTTTGTCTCATTTACATGCTCCCCCGAATCTCCCCCTGCTGCCATGTTTTCCCACGCTCTCTGTGTCCAGAGGGGAGGCGGCTAGTGATGCGTTCAAGTGTGTCGGAAAAGGGAAACTTGCAGGAGCGCAGCTTATAGTTTGCATAATTTGTACTCGATGGTTACGATAAAGCTATTTTAACCATCATACATTGAAAAACGCGGGATACATCGAGTATATTCGATACATCGCCCACCCCTAATTCCACGTCCCTAGAGCCAGCTTCTGTAGCAAAGGATCGGACCGCCACAGCCCCCGCCTTTGACCGCTGCCCATTACACAATGCGCCTGACCCCTTTGGCCCCTCCCACAGGTGGTGACCCCAGGGGAAGGGGAACCCATGTCTCCTCTTCGGGCTGTGCCCAGCCACCAGGTGCTTGCCAACGTACAGTGGTTTGCAAAAGTATTCATACCCCTTGAACTTTTCCATATTTTGTCACATTACAACCACAAACATAAATATATTTCACTGGAATTTAATG
>NW_013953410.1:23061-31064 GCF_001266775.1 Austrofundulus limnaeus
CGTCAGGCCTGTCCGAGGCCTGCTTCGAGGCAGTAAATCTTGTTTCTTCACTCGAGGTGACCCCTACAGCAGCTGTAAATGAATTACTGTAAATTACACCATGAGAAAAAAACCCTTTGCTGTGCCTTTAACTCTAACCTGAGGTGTGAGTTTTAGAACCAGCTCCTCCAGCAGACTCTTCTCGCAGCTCTGGAAGATGGTAACTTTAGAGAGCGTGGGAAGGTGGACACTGACGGCGATCTCTGTCCTCATGTGTAAGGGCAGCTGCTCCAGGATTTCTATCTCTCTCATGATCTTCTTGTTGAGCTGAAGATGCTGGTACCAGTTATCGATGCGCTGACGAAGCTCCTTGCTTACATGGTGGCTTCGCAGATATGCTTTCACCTAAATTAGAAGAACTTAAAACTTAGTGAAAGAATGCACTGCAAAAACTGTCCATCTTACCAAGTTTTAAAATCTTATATCAACCAAAATGTCTTTTTGATCTTGTTTTCAGACTGATTTACTAAACAAGAACTGATTGTGTAAGAATAATCATCTTGTTTTCAGAATGTGTAAGATTATTTGTCTTGTTAGCCTGAAAATTTGACTCAAATCAAGTCAAAAATTTCTGCCGGTGGAGTAAGAAAATTTTACTTGGTAAGATTCTTGAAATAAGAAAAAAATGAATCAAATCAAGTATTTCAAGAATCTTACCAAGTAAAATTTTCTTACTCCACTGGCAGAAATTTTGACTTAATTTGAGTCAAATTTTCATTCTGAAAACAAGATGATTATTCTTACACAATCAGTTCTTGTTTAGTAAATCAGTCTGAAAACAAGATCAAAAAGACTTTTTGGCTGATATAAGATTTTAAAACTTGGTAAGATGGACAGTTTTTGCAGTGTACAATAATTGGTGCATCCTCCTGTAAGAAAAAGTTTGGCCTGTGCCTCGTGTCAAGAGAGGATTTTCATCATGCAATCTATGTAAAAAAAAAACCTCACAGGTTCAGGTAGTGTGAAACAGGTTTTAAAACCAGGTATCCTGTGTTTTGGAATATCCTCACGGTGTGTTTTTGCTGCAGTGGTTTGAGGAGAAGCTTCAAGAGGTGGAGGCTGCGGATCAGCAGTTCAGGAAGCTCCACACTATGGTCGAGTCACTGGTCTTTCACAGAAAAGGTTGATTCTTTTTTACACCAGTTTGTCCTAATATTATTTGTTGCTCATTTCTCTGAAACCGTTTTCTCCCTCAAGATATTTTTGTTTGTGGTATCTTGGTGTTAACTTGAGTCTCTGTTTTCCAACAGAGCTCTCACTGAACACGGCAAGCTTTGCTAAAAGTGCAGCCATGCTGGGCAGCGCAGAGGACAACACCGCTCTTTCCCGTGCCCTGTCTCAGCTGGCCGAGGTGGAGGACAAGATGGAGCAGCTACATCAAGACCAATCTGCTAACGACACCTTTGGATTTGCTGAACTCATCGCAGACTACATCCGCCTGTTGGGAGCCGTCAGGGTACAGAAAAACCTGTCCTTAAATAGATAATTCAAGAAAGAAAGAAAATCAAGTTTTTTTTACCAGTTGTTCTGAAAAGAAGCTGTGACTAACTTGAAGTACAATGCAATTGTGTGTTTGCTGCCTCCAGGGGACATTTGACCAGCGGATGAAAGCATGGCAGCGCTGGCAGGATGCTCAGACCATGCTTCAGAAGAAGAGAGAGACCGAGGCTAAACTGCTCTGGACCAACAAACCGGACAAGCTGCAACTGGCCAAAGAGGAGATCGCTGAGGTACGAAAGGCCGAAAACAACAGCTGACTTCCATGGCAACTTTTCAGTGTTTGGATAACAACTGACACAAATACATTTCCTGTTTCTGGGATCACTTTTCCCTTTATATTAATTCAGGGAAAACAATTATTTAATACCTAAATCGAATAACTTTGTTGCTGCATTTAAACTCTAGTGACACTTTTTTCTCCACGCAAACAGTGGGAAGCCAAAGTGACTCAGTATGAGAGAGACTTTGAGAGAGTTTCTGCAACTGTGCGCAAGGAGGTGACCCGATTTGAGGTACCATTTTTTGATTTTGTCGTTGCTGTGTCTATAATACAGTTCTGTGTACCTACAGGGTTCATGCCGGCTCTTAAAAAGTCTAATAGGCTTAAAAAAGTCGGAAAAACGCCCAGATTTTCATCCAAGGTCTTAAATTTAATTTTGTCAACTCTTAATTTTTTTCTACTTTAGATCATTCCTGAGAACCGTTGGCTGCATAAATAAAGTTAAGAGTCGTAATCAGAGGTTGTCGTCGCATGAAAGCAGAAACACGTTGGAATAATGCACAGAAAGTCTGCGTGTATGGTGGTCAATAATGATTTAATTCTGAGCGACAAACAGACAGGACTCAATCAGGAAGCTCCGTCGGCCTGTCACTGACATGTCAGCGGACACAGCCAATAATATACACCATGATAACATCATATGACGTGCTTATAACCAATCACAGATCGACAAATTTACTGTCCAGCCAATCACAGGGCTCCCAGCACAAAGAGTGTCTTATCAAACAAGAGAGGTCAGTCTGTTGCGGAGTCCTGTTGTCTGGACAAACAGATTAACATTGAACAAGTGAAACAGATAGATAATTAGTCCATAACACTCCCTCCTCTTGAGTAAACAATACTCAAAACCAAACCAAATGGAATAATTATGAAACGTCCAAACACAAATGTATCACTCAACAACAAATACACTGGAAAAAATAGTGCAAGTTAAATGACGACCAACAACACATACATTCAATCAATGTAAGATACAACAGGAAAAAAGGCTTAAATGACAAATGAAACATCATTACACGTCAGACGAATCGATGAAGAAAGACATGTCAAAATTTAAAAAACTCAAAAGCCCAAAGTTAGACAAGGTATCACAACACAAGTTCTGCCTCCCAGTGAATTTGATCTTGTGAGCCGCCTATGTTCCATCAGAATCTTATCTTGGATAAAGTGTTAACTTAATAACAACTTGTTGTCAATAAATGAACCTTAAGTAATGCAAGTTAGGACAATGTGCAGAATTCAGTTCCCACCCCATGCAGTTCAAAATCACTAAAAACAAAAACCACAGCGCCCATAAGGCATGAACAGAAAATGCATGAATCACTGGCATGAGCTGGCTCGTGCAAGGAAGAGAAAAACACAAAAAACAAAAGTGTAACAAAAAATAACAAACAAAGCTAAACCTAAAGTCTAAATAAATTAAACTAAAGGAAATAGCACCCCCCTCCTCTTGTTCTCTCTAGATCTGTCTTCATGAAGCTAAGTTTGCTACCGGTCATGATTAAACTACAAATCCCATGATAACTGCAGGTAAAACTGTCACAGTTTACTTCATGTTTTTGACCTCTTTGCTGCTACAACCCCCCACATACAGCCCCCCACATACAGGTGTCTTATTTACCTGCTCAACAAACAGAAGTTCAGTCATGTCCACTGCTTGTTGTTTAAACATGGGAAAGTGTGTTTTCAATGAGACTTGACTTGATATCAGTGATTTTTTTTCACTCGGTTGAAAGCGGTTCACAGCAGTCAGATATGACTGTTTCATTCAAATAATTTAGTGTTCTTGTATAAAAATTAAATATTCTTTAATAATTAAATGATAGCAATAAAATGTTTCTATTATAAAATTTCCTGGCCCATTTTAATGTTTCTGTTAATGCGTCGATTTGGTCTTAAATGTCATTACTAATGGTCTTAAATGTCTTAAATTTAACGTACTGAAACCTGCATGAACCCTGTACCTACTGTACTGTGTGTGCAATGGATTTACTGAGATACAATCTAAAATGGAAATAGATTAATTATTTCTACAACTATATTAGATTTTGTGGTTGTTCAGAAATTTCAGTTTCTGAAGAGATTTCCAACTTTTCAGGACATTTCAGTCTGTTTTTCCAACATGGAAGTCAGACATGGAACGTACCATAATAGATGTAACTCAAAAATAGTCGGCACAAGAAATGTTTTTTTACGTTGCTAAAATTAAACGCTGAGATGAGCTAAGTCATTATTTGATTCTGAACACAGAAAAATTAGTGGTTAGAAACATTAGTCCTTGTTCATGACATGAACAAGGACCAATGTTTCTATCTGCTAACTGTTAAGATTTAAGACTATTTTTGTCTTTAAAAAACAAAGAAATATCTGTAAGGACTTCCACAAGCAGCCCCCCCCCCCCCACCCAAGTGGCCCCCCCAGTTTTATCCTTTTGAGTACCCAGGTTTTTCCTTTTTCATTTGCCCTAGCTATTTAGGAATAGAACCTCATAAATATAAAAACAAACACTTGTTTTTAACAATTAAGAGTTAAAAACAATTTATATTTTATTTAAAATTAAAAAAAATWAAACTAGACATGGGTTTTTACGATGTAAAAACAAGTGTGTATTGCCATGTAGCACGGCTTTGCAGCATGGCTTTGACTGCAGCATGAACTGTGCCCAAGTTCAAATGTGTTTTCTACAACATCTTGTGAAGTCAGCAGGTGTTTGTAATGAGCATAATTGTGTGACAATATGATGTGTGTAGAGATTTTTTAGTTTAAGTTGCTGTAGCTGGGGTTTGAACCCTGATCACCCACATGAAAGCCCATGGCATTAACCATTAGACCATTTGAGCTGTGGCAGAGTGGATTGCCAGGAGTTGGTTTGTATGTGTGCAGAAAGGGGCCACATTGCCAATGCAATCGTTGACACTAAACTGCAATATATTACAAAAATAGGACAACATTAAGACAGTATTACAGTAAAACATCAAAATACAATCATATTAATATTGTAATCACTGAACTACTGAACTTAAATATTATGAAACTATGGTGCAGTACCATATTGTGTAGATGCAGCAGGGGGCAGTATTGGACAAATACAAGGCTGCATTGACTGTCATTATAATTTATTAAACATTAATATTTCAAAAACTATAAGTTTTACAGGCACCAAAAGGCATAGCCATCATTTGGCACAGGGGCTTTACAGATATAAATTACAACGGCAGCTCTAGGACAAAGTGTGCAGGAGGAGAAGCATGGCAAAGTTGAGATGACTTGGATGGGAAATGAATCACAATAGTCTGCATTGCATTGGCAATGGACACTGATTAAAATTTAGTTCCTCTGAATAAGGACAGCCAGTCTAAAACCAATGTTCTCAAATAAAGATGGAGGTTCTCAGGAGGTTATATTGATATATTTTAATTAAATCTATCATTAATTAAATAATTTAAATAATTATATAATACATATAAAATTAGGCAGTACAGTGGCACAGTTGGTAGAGCAACAGAGCCTTTAAGGAAGAAGGTTTCTAAAATAACTTTCTGGGTTATGTTTACATCTTCTCCTTGGGCATGAGTGGGTTTTCTCCAGGTACTCCAGTTTTCTCTCACAGACCAAAGTCATAATTTTTAAAACTAACATGTCATGAAAAAGCAAATAACTTAATAATATGGGATAACACTACAGTTGTTTTAGTCTTTATTTCCAGTTTGGGGTATTTATAATTACAGTTTTTCTTCACAAAAGTAAACATCAACAATCAAAATTTTTTTACGTTTTCAGCCATTTTAAAGGTGGCTTTAAAATTGAGAAAGCTTGTTCCTTGTAAATGTCTTTAAACATATATTTTGACATTTTTAAATAAAATAACAACATCACAGTAATCAGTTTAAAAGGGAAGTCACATTTAAAATTTAATTCATTTAAACCCCCACATTTACCATAAAATATTAGTTCACCCAGTGTTTCTCTTGTTTACCAAAATTCCACTTAGTTTATAGAAAACTCACACCAAGTGTTTTCTTATGTAGGTAAAAATCTGTTTAACAACTTGTTAAAATACACCAGAATGAAGGCAATGGTATCTACTTTGTTTAAAATTTTCTGGGGGAGGACCCCCAGACCCCCACAAGTGGGTCCCCCTAACATTRCAAATACTTCTGATGCCAATGAAATATGTAACAGTGTAAGTACAATTTATGGTGCTCCATGTGTAAAAATGCAGAAAAAATTTAAAACGAACAGTTGCAGAAGCGCAGATGGTTTTTGTTCTTGTTTTATTTATTTATTTATTTATTTTTGTCTCTGGACGTCACAAAATCAATAATATTATCTGTAATATTACAAACTGAACATCTGTTGCCAAAATAGCTTTTATATTGCCATGATTTTTAAAGTGTTGTTTTTATAACCACATCATAAAATTTCTGTTATGGATATTAGTTTTGGTGTGCCACCCATTGTTTTTCAGTGGCCCCCCTGAAAAAATGTCTGCAGGCGCCACTGTCCACAAGGCCCGCCACTGAAAATAACTCCTGTTAGGACAAAGGTAGCAGACACGTTTTTAACTCTGCTAGTTGGAGATTCTTGATTTCTGTCTGTTGGTCACTGGTTTAATAGATCAAAGTGGAGCGGTGCTCACAAACTGTAGGTCACCGCTTTCACTTTTCAATCTTTTCTAAATTAAACAATGACAGGAAAGATGATGGTAAAAACAGACAAAAGATCATTTTTCTCCAGGCACTGTGCTGTTTGGTGCATTGGCACCACCTAGTGGCAATGTTGGCAATGCACCAGGTACATGGAGGAAACATCAGTCAGAATTGTATAATGCTTATTCTCAGTCCACATCAGTCTGGAAACTGCTGAAGACAATAATCCTAATTTTAAATTTCTGTCAACAGAAAGAGAGGACCAAGAATTTCAAAAGACAAATCGTTAAATACTTGGAGTCTCTGCTTCAGTCTCAGCAGCAGGTGAGTGCATCTCAGACGAAACATAAAAGCTTCAAAACGTCTTCATCAATTTCACAACCTCTCAACACCTTAGTTGAGAAGTTTTGATGTTACGTTAGTAAAATGTAAGATAAATGTAAGGACAAAGAGTAGCTGAAATAGTAGAAGAAATCTTTAAAGAAATTAAACAAAAAGTTTGCTAATATAAAGCTGACTCTTTTTAATGTTCAGTCATAAAGCTGAAGCTGATCCAGTGTTTTTTTTCTCTGTGCAGCTGATGAAATACTGGGAGGCGTTCTTACCTGAAGCTAAAGCCATCGCCTGATCTTCTGAACCACAAACAGTCTGCCTCCTTCTTCTCCACTTTACCTCTTCTGCCTTCAAACCAACAAAAATCTGCTTCTAAAAGGGAAAGACAATCAAACCTGTTTTTTTAAACATCCTAAATATATAAATCTATATTCTATTCTATATTTTCATTTAACTTTCCACAAATATTTTCTTATGAGAGCAGAAACGATACAGACCATAAAACAGTGATCTGCTGTGAGGATGATCCTTTCACTTCATGTGTAGTTTATCGTTTACAGCTGTTTCTGTGGAACCAGATCCTCACATTTTGTTTTTCCTTAATCAGATGTTTCAAAAAGGGATATAAAGACCAGTTATGAGCACTTCTAACAGCTGACTAATGTACTTAAGTTTCAGCATTTGCATTTACTTAGAGATTGAAGTAAAAGATGCAGGAAGAGATTTGTTGTTACATGTAGGTGGAATTTGAGACAAACTTTGTCTGTGCCTTCTGTGTGCCTTTTTTTGCCTTCAGACACTAGTTGGACCAAAATCTGGGCAGAGCTGTAACATCCCGTTAAATTAAATTCCTCCTGTTGGTCCTGAATGAAAACCTACGACAGACTCCTCTCTTATTGTTGTGTTAAATTGTTGACACCTACGTAAACATGGTTACTGCTGACGAGCACAGAGTGAGGATTAGGAAACTTCATGTTTCAGCAGGTTGGTTCTGTATGGGGTGAAGTTACACAGTCAAAAATTACCACCGATATTTGTTTTATTTAGGCTTTTATAAGAAAAAAGAACAGATTTATTTTTCAAAGTCAGTTTTTCACCATATAATTCATACATTTATAAATGTCATAGTTTGTAAACTAAATATTTAACTTACAAATTAAATATTTAGTTAACAAGCTAAATATTTAACTTGTGACTTAAAT
>NW_013953410.1:31552-33727 GCF_001266775.1 Austrofundulus limnaeus
CTAAATAAAAAATATTGGTGGTAGTTTTTGACTGTGTAATTTTACAAACAGCACCTCATGTTTCTGAGATGAAATCTCTAAACGTAAAGCTGTTGGGATAAATCAGAGTCCCTCCTGGTTTTGTGGTTAGATGGATTTTAGGTCACACCTAAAGACCATGTCTCTAAAACAACAATGTAAAGATTCAGCTTGTTTTCACTCCTCATCCTGTTTGGTTGTTCCTGTCGTCACACAAAGTTGTCCTGATGAAATATGGACTGTTTGCACCTGAGTTAGAGAGATTTCACCAGTGCCAGAAACAAAACAATGTCTAGCTGCCACACGTACACGTCTGTTTTCTCCTGAATGTTAGATAAATGTTTGTTTTCATGAAGAAGTTGCAGAAGGTTCCCTGTTTACATGAAAAGAATGTTTAATGGTTGTTGTTGTTTTTTACAACTTCAGTGAGCTAATAAAATAATTTTCTTCTCTGAGAAACAGAACTGTCAAGATTGTTTTACTGAAAGTTAGAAATAAATCATTCAGTCTGCTCCGATGGTGGACACTTGTCACACAGTAAGTGTGAATAATTTGTTTTTCTGGTGGTGGATGAGCTTTCCTCCTAATTCATTAACCACTGTCACATTTTCAAACTGAAATCTAAAATTTGCGGCACCACTTTAATACACTAAATGTTTTGTGATTTAAGGCACCGGTTTGTTTTGTAACTTTTGGCCAGTTTGACACATTCTGAACTCTCTGATTTACTGTCTTAATGTCTTAATAACAAACAATGTTATAAAGATTTCTTTAAAATAAACATCGCTGTTTACGCTCGACTATTTCTGAAACCCTCTTTTATCTGTTTTTCTAAAAGTATTTTCCTTTAAAACATTGAGCAGATTGGTAGGGATGACTCTCAGATACTACCATGCCAAATTTTTAGCTCTAGATCTGTAATATTGATTGAATTTTAGAAATTTCTGCTTTGTTATGTCAATTTGCTGTTTGGTTCCTTTGGTTCTTTTCGGATCTTTGAACCCCAAAATCAAGTGTTCATGAGATAAATTACATAATGTTGATATTAAGAAGTGAAAGTGTCCAATTTTTGTTTGAAAAATAAATAATGCATTAGTCTTAGCGCTTTTCTAAACACTCAAAAGATGCTTTAAATTAGGGGGTGGTACCGCTCTATGGAAAGCCCAAAGCGCCACTAAACGGGCACTTTACAACGCGTTAAACTTGACGCGTTGTAAAGTGCCCGTTTAGTGGCGCTTTGGGCTTTCCATTTGCCATTTTTCAAGTTTAACGCGTTGTAAAGTGCCCGTTTAGTGGCGCGTTGGGCTTTCCATAGCCCGCTGGAGGGGTGTTAAGTCATTTTTAAACACCTTGAAATTGGCCTCTGTCTCTTTAAGAACCTCGGTCACGCCCATTTCAGCGTGTCATCACAACCACAGATATCATTAAGGCTAGATGGTTCGAGTCAGACTCAATTTTCAACACATTTTCAAACGGATTGTTTTGTTGTAAATATGAGACATGTTATGATATGGCATACTTATACATTTATATAAATATAACTTGGGTAAAGCAATAGCAATACAGGGTGTATAAGAAAAAATGATACTCGAAAATCAACATAAAACTAGACATGGGTTTTTTACGATTTAAAAACAAGTGTGCATTGCCATGTAGCATGTCTTTACCTGCAGCAGTGGACTTCCAGAATGAACGGTAACCAATTTCAATTGTGTTTTCTATACCAGCTTGTCCCTGTCACGTCAGCAGGTGTTTGTAATGAGGGTAATTGCGTGACGATATGAAGTTTGAAGAGATTTTTTGTTAAAGTTGCTGTAGCTGGGTTTTGAACCCTGATCTCCCACATGAAAGCCCATAGAGTTAACCATGAGACCATTGGAGCTGTGGCAAAGAGGATTGCTAGGGGTTGGTTTGTATGTGTGCAGAAAGAGGCTACATCGCCAATGCAGTTGTTGACACTAAACTGCGATATATTATAACAATAAAGCAATATTAGGACAATATTATAGTAAAACATCAAAATACTAACATATTAGTATTGTAAACACTGAACTATAGTTTAAATATTATTAAACTGTAGTGCAGTATACTGAGTAGGTACAGCAGGGGGCAGTATTGGACCAATACAAGGCTCCGTTAATTCCCATTATAAATTAT
>NW_013953410.1:37408-38930 GCF_001266775.1 Austrofundulus limnaeus
CTTTTTTGACGGCAAATTTGGGTGTACTGTTTTTTTATGTTGGGGGTGCGGCTTATAGTCCGAAAAATACTGTAATTTGAGTCAAATTTTCAGGCTAACAAAACAAATAATCTTACACATTCTGAAAACAAGATGATTATTCTTACACAATCAGTTCTTGTTTAGTAAATCAGTCTCAAAACAAGATCAAAAAGACTTTTTGGCTGATATAAGATTTTAAAACTTGGTAAGATGAAGAGTTTTTGCAGTGTGCTTTCTGAACGGGGCCCTGACTGTCTCCACAGTTGTTTTTTTATTTTTATTTTTTTGTAATTTTATTTTGAAAGGATTAGGCGGATGGGCGCGGCCTAAAGCTCTACTCTCTCATTGGCCAGCCCAGGCCGGCTCTCATCCATTGGTCAGTCGGCGCTGGCTCTCTGTTTTGATTGGTCGGCTCCCCTCTACCAGCGCAGTGGAAAGAGGACGGCTCGTGTTAGTCTCAGAAGTCATCATGGCGCTCACTGCCCGAAGCAAAGGTAAATGAGATCATTTTACGAAGCTTTCATTGATACCTGGGGTTGAATGGACGTCGTCAACCGGCCGGTGACAGCTGTTGTAAAACAATGTTTTACCTATGAAAAGTATTGCTGTTTTCAAAGTGATCATATTAGGTCAAATGTCCCGGCCTCAGTCATTGTCAGACAGAAAGCTACTTGATGCTAGCGGTAGTCGCTAACTTTGCTAATAATGCCCCGAGTTGTTGTATTTTCCTAAATGTCACAGCTGCTACCTCCGCTGCTTGCCTTTTATGATAAGTACTGTGGTTGTTCTTATCTCTTCAGGGCGTTCAGCTACTTGCTTGATAAGTACGTTTTAAAGTCGTGCGTTTCACGATAAGGAACTAAGCTAGCAGCTTTAAGCTTTTAGCGTAGTGCCTCTGTTGTTCACCTTTCCACCAACACCTGCCGAAAATTCCCAACAGGAAGTCGTCCCGAGATAACTTAAATAAAACTGCACAGCTAAAATTAGTTGTTTGTGTTGCTGTAACATTTGCAGGTGTTGTGTTTACCATAGTAATACAGGAAAAAACTCGTCAAAATACACGGAATCTAGATTCTTTAATAGTTTTTCATGGAGTGTCACATGTTCACGAAAGGTTTATCTTCAGTAGAATTCACATCATTTTGTCTGTTCGTCATCCGAACTGCCTCCAAGTGTAAGAGTTTATTTATTTTACTTAAAAGTATTAACAGGAGGAGTAGCTTAAATCTGTAATGCCTGTCATTGTGGCAGGAAAATGATTTGTAACATCAAACAAGATATCTTTAGACTAGAAGTAATCAAATTAGTAGACACAAAAAAGTCACATTATGTTAGATGTTGTGTATTTCAGGTTCAACATATTTTAGGGGGTGAGGGTGTAAAGGTAAACCTTTGTGTGTTGACACTTAAATTACCCCCACACCCTCACTGCAAAAACTGTCCATCTTACCAAGTTTTAAAACCTTATATCAGCCAAAAAGTCTTTTTGATCTTGTTTTGA
>NW_013953410.1:40508-43362 GCF_001266775.1 Austrofundulus limnaeus
TTATGTATTATTGTAACCAACAAGACAAATTAAGTCATATCTATGGATTTAATTAAGATATCAGAATGATCCAGGTATCAAAATGTAGCTTTTAAAGCCAMGAATCTGAAAATGTAATTAGGTCATTTCAAATTTGATTTAATCCTCATTTCGAAACGATGGGTCACATATTAACATATTACAACAGCTTTTTGCTTTGGTTCAAACTGGTCATCGGTTCTGTCGTGAAGCCCAATCTGTTTCTGATTTGTTTAGTTTAATCTGTGGAGAGTCGTATTGTTGAACCGTTCTACCTAGTGGCTACACCATTTGTTTTTGCAAATATGCAGCGTATCAGATATTTTGCAAAGTGGACCTGCACACGCCTATCATTTCATCTGACTTTTTAAGTAACGTTACTGAGGTACCCATGAGTGGTTTTACCCACATATTTCTAAAAGGTAGCAAACGTAGGGGCGTGTCAAAGTCTACATCATTTTCACAAGCAAACACTGGAAGGAGGGTGGGGTCATGGACGTATGCCTTTCAAAATTTAAAATATTTAGCCTTTTTTTAATGCCCATCATGCTGATATTGTCCTGCAGTGCAAATATTTGCCTCATCCAAAAGACAGATCCATGTAATGGCTAGGGATGGGAAATTGTCCCTATTTTCACATCATAAGATCATGGTCACTGACTATTGCCAATAAACGATCCAATCGGCTGATAAGGCATGCACAGTTACGTTGTTAAAAAAGGAAAGAAAGCGTTCGTATTTGCACATAGTTCCTGAGACCCCCGCGCCGAGCTCCTGGGAAACCCCCTCCCCACTGCTGCATTACAGGGGATTTCTACCTGACCCGGACGGAGTCCAATGCGGAAAAAAAAAGTCAGACACTCGCCACTCGACGTTGTTTACCCACAAACTGGTCCAGGATTAAGCTCAAACGTTTTTATTGGTCAGATTTCACCATGAAAATAGTCTGTTTTATCCCTTTTATGAGGTTTTGGCTGTTTGACTATCTTTATAAATCACTGCTTCCTGGTAGTCGGCATTCAAACGAGTCACTTTTTTTTAGCGAGTGGTTGAAGCAAACACAGCGTCTGAGCGTTTTTAGCACGAACAAACACTCCCACAAACTTCAGACCAATCACACCATATGTGTTCTTATGTGGAGGGGGGGTGAAAAGTTCGACTTGTGGGTGGCACACTTCAAACACACATAGAGCCCAGAGTGACGGGGATGAGCAGGGGTGAGGAAATGCGCTTTGGTCCGGTTCGGAACTGGTTAAAGTTATTTGTTCAAATGTATGATTGTCATGGATTATTCGTTTCATAACTAAATGTTATAATACAGCAGTATTTGGATCATTTGTGGTGCACCAAAGCAAGAAGATGACGAGAAAAGAGACGTAAAGAGGAGCTGCGCATGTTGGCTCCGACTCCGAGAAAAAAAAACGGACGTAGGACTGTTATTTTATTCCCTCATTTGCACAGATCACGATGATGATTAAAACATTTTAATTTACAGAGAAGGGCGCGTTTAAAATTTAGCTTACATCCCTGGCACAGCATTTAATTAATTAATTAAGATTGCCCTTAAAAAAATCGCATTCCAACCCTTCAATCGCCGATAGACGATTGAATCAAAAATCAGGCCATCCCTAGTAATGGCTGCACAGATAAGTCCTTATTAGGCCTGTGTATTGGCAAGAATTTGGCGATACGATATATCCCGATATATTGCAATGTTTTTGTCCAAAACTTCTATTAAATAAAAACCTCTTACTGAAAAAAAATGAAAAGCTAATGTTTACTTTCAATGCTAATGCTACCCTTACTCTCTGGCGCTCAAGAGGTAGAGGAGCCAAATGGCTGACTCACTGCTGCTAACTAGTGGTCAGAGGCTGAACTACAACATAAAAATGAACAGCTGGCAGGAAAGTTGACGTTTKAAACCTTAATAAAAAATCGATACAGGGCTTTAGAATATCGATACAGTATCGGGAAATGAAATATCGCGATATTTCAGTGTATCGATATTTTTTTACATCCCTAGTCCTTATGTGTGGACAGATGGAGCGTTCAGAAATTGAGTCCAGCAGAACCAGTAAAGACAGAAGCACGACATGGTGAGACGGACACATCCCTCCTTTCAATCACAAACATTGAACTCATTTTAACAATTCTCCTTGTGTGTAACATTTTTTAACTAACAACAAAGTTGCTGTGTCACTCATCCATAGAAACCTGTTTAGTTTGGTGTAGTCCTGTGAACAGTGGTCACATGTTGCCACATGAGCCGCAGCTCTGAAAGGTTTTTTTTTTTCTCCACATGTTGATCAATAACCCGTTCATTATCAATATTCTCTCAGTTACAAAGTTATTTTTTGTTAAGTCCCAGGAGTGGCAGGACCGTATCACCAGGGCTAGACTGGGACCAGAAACGACCCTGGCGTTTTTTTTAGTCATGGTGAATAGACACAACATACCAGAGTGTGTATTTGCATGTTGTCTTGTTTCACAAGTGAAAGTACAGCAGCCACAAGGATGAGAGTAACCATGCTAAAAAAAAACCCCCTGGTATGCTATTTTACTACTCAGACTTCATCTTGGAGAGGCGTGCACAGTGTCTATTTCCCATCCTTTATTTGATGTTCGTATGGTTTTAATGCTCAATGGATCAAAGAAGGATTTCTTTAACAGAGACTAAAGTCAGTTTTATCTAGTGAGATTCAACATATTACAATCTGACTAAAACAGTATTTATGTAGTGTAAACTAAGCAGGGCTCTAGACTAATGGTGCGTTCACACCGAACGCGATTTCAGCGTCAAAATCGCAGCCAACGCTGAAGTTTGAAGCTTGTGCAC
>NW_013953410.1:44713-46405 GCF_001266775.1 Austrofundulus limnaeus
ATCGTGACCCCTCTGTCATGATATGTATTGTATCGACAAATTCTTGCCAATACACAGCCCTACTGAAAAGTATTTAAAGTGATAAAATTCTAAATGCAAATGTTTAAGGGCTGAATTATAAACATCTTAAACATTTCATGGTTAAATTTCTTTTAGACACCTGTCCCTCAGATGGACAACTATGGATCTTTGGACTTGGATAAACCAGAATGATGATCAGAGAATAATGATTAATAACAGAAATATTACTGATATTTATCAAAAGGTTGTGCAGATTTTTTTAAATAATAACACATAAAAGTCTGCAATTTCATCATTAGTTGAATCTTATTATCTTATATTATTTCACTTAAATATCTAATATGTCTAGTTTTATCCTCCTGAGACCCAGAAGAACCTATTTCAGAAACTTGGAATGTAATTGTGGTGAAGTTGATGAAGTGCATCAGGCCCACTGATTGGTGAGTCTGATGGATAGAGCTTCATCAGAGCTAAACAACAACAGAAATCTGAAGCTTCTGTGTTGAACAGTTTCTGAGTTATAACCATTTTTGCATGTCCTGACACCCCCTCTTTGAAAGGAGCCCCCTCCTCAAATATGGGGTCYATCATAAAACCGTTGGCTGGCGCAGTGCAGGTCAGACTCGTCTACAGTCCTGCCAAATTTCATGTTGATCAGTGCAGCCGTTTTTGTGCTACGGTTGACCAAAAACACTGAGAAAAAAAAAGTACGAAAACAATATGACTTCTGCTTCCGCTTCGCGTGCGGGGGTCATAATAATTGTCATAATGTTAAATTAATACTGTTTAAAAATGATAAATAATAATTAAAGCTGCACTGTTTAATCAAATAAATTGTTAGTATATTTTTATTGTTTCATTCCTAAATTTGCCACATTATTTATTTTATTAAGCCATGTATTTAGTTTTTCTAGCCATTTATATAGTTCCACATTTATTTCCAATTATGACAGTTTAGGTGCTCCATACAGCTCTGTCTCATACTGAGATGGGTAAATCCAGTTCACTTTGTTTTTTTTTTTCAGAAGTGCTTTTAACTGCCAGAGCATCAGTAACAAAATACTGAATTTTTCTGTCCTAAGACTGGAAATTACTTCAGTTTTGTTCAGGCACATGCTTTATCTGTTTTTTAAACTGAAAGCTTTCAGGCCTTGTTTTGCATAAAGTGTTTTGATCTAAATGTTTGTTCGCTCTGCAGAGCATCCATACAGCCATCTGATCGACTCACTGAGAGATGGCAGCATCAAGTTCTTCAATCCACGGAAATTAAATGATCCAAGATATGGTAAGTTAAAGCCCTCTCTCTGGAAACTTCTGCCTGATATGTTTTTACAGTGTTCCTTTAGTCTTTTTAGATGTTGTGGTTTAAAGCTGTTGTATCTCAGGATGTCAGTTTGACCATGTAGCATAGGTTAGGGCTGGGTATTATGGCCAATTCTCTAAATCGATTCGATTTCAGTTCACAAGGTTCTGAATTGATTGATCACAATTCGATTCAAGTTGCTCTTAATTAATGAAAATGGTTCATCTGTGTTGCGAAATACAATGTCTCTTTATTATTTTCTCTTCACAATAAACAACAGATTTTAAAAGGATCCCTGATTAGTTGTAACATTAGACTTTATTTGATAAACATTTATTTTAACTGTAAAATAAAGACTGTAAAAATAC
>NW_013953410.1:46655-53153 GCF_001266775.1 Austrofundulus limnaeus
ACTGAAAATATGGATGGAGGACCTCAGTTTAGCTTGTTTGTCGTGCTAGCGTCGAGCTAATACATATAAGGCAATATAGCATCGGCGCTCGCTAGCGCAAAGGCTAACAGGCTAAGCTGAGGTTCTTCTTCCATGAAGCATCCATATTTTCAGTTCCAGGCTGAGTCATTTCTACCTTCTCCTCTCTGTCAACGCTCTCTGGTTTCATTTAAAAGAGTCGATCATCAGATATTGTCCAAGATTAACCTTCAGGGTGGATATAGCTCACTAGCAGCCTCGCACCGAGGACCTATCCACGTCATCATTTACCCAGAATGCTTTGTGTGGAAATAAAATGGCCCCGTCCGTGTAATATATTTTAAAACTTTTAGTTTAAAAGTTATAAAAACTAAACATCCTACAGTTTTTTTACAGTCTTTATTTTACAAAGTGACCAAAATGAATGAAGTGAACTCGCGTGGAGAGTAAAATGGTTTGCAGTTGATAAAAAGATATTGCAGAGCAGGTAAGCAGTGTTGAGAGATCACAGACACGTTGTTGCACCAGCGGGTGTTGAAGAAGAAACACTGGATTTCATTAAGATGTTTCTTAAAGTTTAAAAACAATATTGGTAACAAAACAAAACTATTTTGTTAAAATGTCATTTTTCACACATTTATGCATGCCAGGGAGAACCGTCTGTCAGATGTTTACGTACCATAGTTGTGTTTCCAGAACCTGAATGAGCTGCTCAAACACAATGTTTTCTGCTGCCGCATACGAGCACAAATCTTTGCAAACAAGTTGCCATAATCTCTTCTCTTTAATTCCTGTGGAGAATCAGTTGATAATGTTAGTGATTGCTCAGTTTCTTTTGTTTTACCCCAGATAAGTTGTCAGAAGCTAACATTAGCACTGAACGTCAATCAGATGTAAACATACGGCAAGTCAGGAGTGACACAAAATACAGAAACGTGCCTCAGAGCGCTCACAAGACACGGTGGGGAGAAACTGATCTCATGCCCTGTGAATCGATGCTCCCAAATTTGAATTAAATCGATCCAAGATTGATTGAATCAATTATTATTTTTACCCAGCCCTACCATAGGCAGATAAACACTTCAGTGTAAAATAAACACCTTTGTTTGTTCATGCCAAATAGACAAACTGCCTCTTTCCATCCGTGTCATACTGGAGGCAGCGATTCGCAACTGTGATGGCTTTTACACAAAACAAGAGGACGTGCAGAACATCTTGGACTGGCAGCAGCAACAGGACAAAGCAGAGGTGCCATTCTCACCAGCACGAGTTCTTCTGCAGGACTTCACGTGAGTTCACAGGACTTTAAAGAGGCAATATAATGTGTTTCTTAAGCAGGTTTAATTCTATACCAAAATTAAGTAACTATGTCACCTACCTTTCTTATGAAAATGCTGTTTATGTGTTTAAATAAAACTTGACTTCACATCACCGCCGTTTTTTAACGCCTTGAAATTGGCCTCTGTCTCTTTAAGAACCTCATTCTGATTCCATCACGCCCATTTCTGTACGTCATCGCAACAGCTTCAGGCTGTTTACAACCTGTAGGGTCGTAGCCTATTTTGTTGTAATAATAATTATAATAATAAAGCAGCAACATTATACAATATCGGTTTTGGAAAATTGCCATGAAACTTACCATCGGACCGGAAAGTATGTTTTCTGATGAACCAGAGCGATTACAGAGGTGATGTTTCAGCTGGTAAGATTATTTCCCAGTCATCCTCACAGACACACACTGATTATAATAGAAGGTACAAATTCTAACTGTAGATCACACATGGACCAAACAATGATGTGAACAAAATGTGAGTTGTTTTTCAGCATACCTGGGCAGATGACAACACTAGTTGTGTTTCCATTACAAATGTGCGCAAAACTTTGTTGATATTCTGTTAATGTTGAAAAAACACAGTTTCACAACTGCGGTGTTTCCATTAAGTAAGAAATGTTATTAAAGTCACGTGAATACGTTTGTTCTCATGATAAGTCATTACAAACATGGCAGCGATGGATGTAAACACATAGCATGTTGCTACCACGACACTAGCGCTCATCATCAGAGGAGACGTCGGCGTCTTTTATCGAGGCTTTCCAGAGACAAGTCCCTACTTGGGAGCGGCTACGTATGCTGTGTTTTTGGGTAATTGTAGTCGGTGAGTTTACTATTTTATACTACTTCTGTGATATTACTACTACTTCTACTTCCTGTTATCTTCTTCATCATCGTCTTTTTCACCAGTAGAAACAGACGGTTGTTGATCACGTGACTCCCGTGATGCGATAAAAGTGTTTCCATTGCAGTTTTGCAAAAAACACCAATTTCGATATGACCGAAAAACCACCTCATCCTAGCGCAAAAACGTTTTGTTGAAAAACGTAATTTTTTTCAATATTGACGTGTTTCCATTGAGCAAATTTATTCTCGAAATTTTAATTTGCGCATTTTCATGGTCAGTGGAAACACAGCTAGCGTTTGTGTACTTCTGAATGTTGGAATTTCATCGTATTTTAGTGATAATATTATTAGTCCACTGTTGAATTCCCTTTTGTTCATAAAGCTGTCTTGATAAATAGGCCTGTCGCGATAGWCAATAAATCAATTAATTGCACGATAACTTTTTTTGAGGTCGGTAAAAAAAATGACGTCGATAAGTTTCATTTTCCTGCTTGTTTGTTTACTTCGTCTCTCTCATTCTCGTTCATTTACCAGTATTTTCTGTTACCATTTGACCCTAAACCTAGCCTAAACTTTACATGGGATGTGAACTGGGCTTATGTCCCCATAAGAAACAGTGGGTCCTCACCAGGCTGTGTAGTTTGTTTAATCTCTAAAGAGATGCTGCGCTTTAATATTGTTTATTCACTGTCTTAGTTGTGTGCGGTGTTTAATTTACATTTTGTTGTTCTTTTTTATTCAAGTGCATTTTTTTGTTAGACTGAGAGTCCACTTTGTTAAACATTCTTTAAAAATTAAAGTTTATTGATTAATTACACTTACATATTACGCTTTTATAATTATTAGTTGYAAAATGGTCACCAGGCAATATTATCGCTTATCGCAATAATTTGTGAGACAATTAATCGCCCAGCAAAATTTGTTATCGTGACAGGCCTAATGATAAAGTGACTGGCACATATATAACTTTTTTTTATTTCTGTCTGTGGGTTACTTCCAACTAATGAAGTCCAACCATATTTTAAGAACTGTCATCCTCGTGAAGATTAAAAAGAGGGTAGTCTCCTTGGCATCCAAAAAAACATTTCCTCAAAGGCATTTTTCAATCTGAAAAGGACTGGACTGAGAAGTAATTAGTATTGGAGCTCAGCAGGATTCATCCGGTATAGGAGGGGAGGGATGGGAGGGATTTTGGGGGTGTGTGTTTTGTTTTGTGTTTTTGTAAGTCTGTTCTTTTTTGTGGTTTATGTTAAAAAAAATTTAAAAAGACCTTGATCAAAAAAAAAAAGTATTGGAGCTCAGCAGACGCAGTTTCACCAGTTTTTGCTTTGTTGATGCCGATAGCATGCAGGGGTGGGGGAGTGTTGGGATACGGAAGCTTGGCGTAGTTTTCTTGGCATCTGAAAAAACATTTCCTCAAATGCATTTTTAATCCAAAAAAGACTGGACTGAGAAGTAGTTAGTATTACGAGTTCAGCGGACTTGCGGTTTCACCGGGTGTTTGTTTGCTAGTTGTTGCTGCTGATAGTCTGCAGGAGTCGTGGGGCGGGCCAGGGGGTTGGGAGGTGTGCTTTGTGATGAGGAAACTTGGCTTGGAGACACAAACCGTGTTTCTATCAAGGCTTTTTGATGCGCGTTTAGAAGTGTCGCATTAAAAATGCGAAAAAACGTTGGATGGAAATAGCAAAATTCGAAAAAAAATCCTCAATTCGCTAAAATGTTTTTACGCTCGCTTGAGTACTTTGCGCAAAACGGGAGATGGAAACACATTTGCTGAATAAATTCTGACGTAGCGCATATTTACCTCACGTGACGTTCAGCTGTTTCCCCTTTCCTACCTCGTCCCGGCGTAGTTGCACGTGCCTTTCTGCTGCATAGTTTAACATTGCGTTTATTTCCCTACGTCTCCTGGCAGCATTAAACATAACCTGTACTAGCTGAATAGACAGAATAATTACAACTTGCCCAATAGCAAGGCATTCACGAAAAAATCGCTCCATTGTCCCGAGATGATTAGCCTCGGCTAGTTAGCAAGTTTCACTTCATGTTTACTACCGCAAAGCTTGTCGCCAATGTCTGACATAATCGCGTGTTGCGTAGCCTCGTCTGACGTAATCACGCATTGCGTAGCCTCGTCTGAGGTAATCATGCGTTGCGTAGCCTCGTTTATTCACATCAGTCGAGAGGGAAACTAGATGGAAACAGTCTAGATTTTAATTTTTATTTGTTTAATTTTTTTGCGAATTTTGAAAAGTTTGATGAAAATTCACTCTACAACTGGATGGAAACATGATTACAGCCCAGAGGAGGAGCTGCTCCCAAAAGGCGGTTCTAGGCCCAACCAGTGGTTTTTACTCTCCTGCCTGGCTGACTCAAGACACTACAGGAGTTCTCAAACATGCATGAATGAGTCAACGCAACATTTGTGCATGTTTTTGATGAAAGGATAACATTATAACATGAAATAAAGCTAAAAAAAAATAAGTTGATTTGAAATTATATTGCCCCTTTAAGATAAATACACCCCTCAATGCTGAAATATAAAACCAGGAGCTGTGAATAAAAGTCTGAGTGACAGACTGTTAGTAAGAAGTTATGCTGATATATGTCATTTTTACCAGAGCTGTTTTAAGTTAATGTAAATAATTACTTGATGGGTTTGCATGTTTTCTTTGACAGTGGTATTCCTGCTATGGTGGACCTGGCAGCCATGAGAGACGCTGTGTCCAAACATGGTGTCGACCCCGCTGTAGTTAACCCTAAATGTCCCACGGACCTCATAGTAGACCACTCACTTCAGATTGATTTTAACAAGTGGTAAAATTAAGCAAATTCAACTAAATAAGAATATAGTACAGTTATAACATAGACAACCTGTTCATGGTGGTTTATTTTGTCCATAGTGCGATACAGAACACTCCCAACCCTGGTGGAGGGGACAGTCCAAACCAGACCCAGGCTTCTTCTCGCTCAACTCCCTCCAGGCCTCCGTCCAGAGGTGGCTCACAGTGTGGTGGCCAGCGGGGCTCTTGCAGTAAAACTGCCTGCAGTGACCCCCCAACCTCCTCGAGTCAAGCCCCAGCCTTTGTCCAGCAGATCGAGAACACACCCCTCCTCTGTCCTTTCCATCTGCAGCCTGTCTCTGAGTAAGTTCGTCACAATGGTTTTTATTGTAACCCAGCTTCATCTGAAGTGATAAACTCCACAGTATTTGTTTGTGAAGTGGATTTAATCACAAGGATTTCACTCAGTTCAACAGCAAGCTTCAAGTTTGCAAATTGCAACGTTGTGGTTTAAACAAATCATTTGTCATTAGAGAAAAAAACAGCTTTGAAACGGTTCTTACTGTTGTTTTTAAACGAGTCACGTGGTATGGATCTGTTTTAACAGAGGAAATATTTTCCTAAGAACATGTGTTTATTTAATTTCTTTTACCAGAGTTTCATTTTAGAAAGTTCACTGTGGCTTTGTTTCTTTTTCTGTAGAACTGAAACAGCTGTAAAAAATCAGGAAATGGAACTGATCAGAAACAAAGAGAGACTCCAGTTTTTCAAGGTACCTGAAAGTCTTTGTGCTCATGTTGAACAACAACAATATATTTAATAGTATTTAGAACATCTCTGAAGTGGTTATAAAGATTTTTATTGATGAGGTATATTTAAAAAAATTAATTGAAATTGGCACTCACTGACATGAGAACAAAAAATCCAGGGCTCTAGACTAACTTTTTGCACTGGTTGCATCATTTTATCTTAGGCGCACCAGCACAAAAGTTAGGTGCACCCAAATTTTCACCTGTGTTCCATCGAACATTGCAGGTTAGCTTTTTTTAAAATCACTGTCCCATTAAGACAATACTACAGGGCTGATAGTATTCTGGCACCATGCTGGAATTTTCCGGCTCACCTCGAGGAAAAACAAATTCAACAAAAAATCGGGCTCGCCCAGCCACAGATTTAACAGACATTTATCTGGACCTATCAGAAGCTGTGTTTCCATTGACCATGAAAATGTGCAAATTAGAATTTTGAAAATAAATTTGCTCAATGGAAACACGTCAGTTTTGAAAATAAATTATGTTTTTTAAAATGTTTTTGCTCTAGGATGAGGTGTTTTTCGGCCGTATCGAAATTGGTGTTTTTCACAAAACTGCAATGGAAACACTTTTTTCACATCACAGGAGTCACGTGAACAACAACCGTCTGTTTCTACTGGTGAAAAAGATGATGATGAAGAAGATAACAGGAAGTAGAAGTAGTAGTAATATCACAGAAGTAGTATAAAATAGTAGACTCACCGAC
>NW_013953410.1:53238-57119 GCF_001266775.1 Austrofundulus limnaeus
ACGCCGACGTCTCCTCTGATGATGAGCGCTAGTGTCGTGGTAGCAACATGCTATGTGTTTACATCCATCGCTGCCATGTTTGTAATGACTTATCATGAGAACAAACGTATTCACGTGACTTTAATAACATTTCTTACTTAATGGAAGCACAAACTGTTTTTTCAACATTAACAGAATATCGACAAATTTTTGCGCACATTTGTAATGGAAACGCAGCTAGAGGCGCAGCTTTCACTTTAAACCCACTACTACTAGCCAATCAGAAATCAGGTGTGGGTGGGACTTGGATATCGGCAATGCTTTGACATGATTAACAGTTATTACATCCACATGGACACAGTTAAATAAAGGACGCACAAAGTTGTGCCAAAAACACATCTAACAGGAACAGATTCAGCCTTACTGGAGGATATAATAAATAGTGAAACACACAGAGCTTTTATTTATAAACAGATAGAATTATCTGGTGACGAGTGGCTCATCAGTCGTTTTGAGGAAAAATCATTTTTAGTTTGGCACTGCTGCGCTCAGGGAGCGCGATGCAGCGAGTAGCCACGTGCACCACGCGTGCACGTGCAGCAGCAGCAGTGATTGAACTGGGGTTCCACAGGAGCTTTCCAGAGGGAGCTGGCAGACCCATCAGGACTCAGTCCAGTCCACCCAAAGCAGAGTCATGACCAACGGAATCGTCTCATCCATCTGATTCTAAAGGCTGAGTTATGGTCGCGCTCTGGAGCGCGCACCCTCACCTGCAGTGGAGGTGTTTCATACTTGGTGTTTACGTTGTTGTAGATTTCTTCAAAATGACACGTGGAAGTACACTTTACAACTTGTGAAAATGCTGTAAGTAGGAGAGCAAAAGCTGGACAGACAAACAGACTGCACACAAAGGCTGCGGTGCTGCAGTGTTTGTGGAGACTCTCCAACATCACGTCACGTCATGTGAACTCCACTGAGACGCAGAGACTCGTTTCTTCATATCAGCTATGAAATAAACTAACATCTATGTTCTACCAAACATTTAAGTTCCTTTGTGTTTACAGTAATTATGGTAATAAACTCGTGCACAAAGTTAATATTTTCAGACTCAGAATGGATGGATAAGCTGGTTGCGCACCACAGCAGCGTGCGCGTACACACATGCCGACACACAATCACTCGTTCTTTGCGTGATATATTTTATTCCTATTCTTACTTAGAATTTTTTTCACACTCACATTATATTAAATTCATTATTTTTATGACTTTAGAAATCATTTCTGATCACAGGGATCAAACGTGTCCTTCACACATGCAGGAAGTAATTTGCATCTGTTTAACATATGTTAATGAAGGTGTGTCAGGGGAGGAGTCTTACCTGCGCTCAGTTCCACGTTAATTGTGATGTACAAAAGAAATGTGCGTGGATTCAGGCATACACAGTTTGATACATCAGGATTTTTTTGTGCGTACGCTGTTTTCTGGATTTGACCGTACGTCAGGTTTCAGTAAGAAATCCACACAAGTCTTTGTACATGAGGCCCCAGCTCTGCTCTGCTGGGATAACACAGTCTGGGGTTCGTTTGATTTACAGAAAGCAGATAAAGCGCCTGACACCCCTCCTCAAATGACTGGTCTCACCAGTGAGTCCAGAAACATTTTTTAGTTGCACTATGAAGAAATCAGGTCAAATTTGCTACCAAATTGGTTGCATTCTAGAGCCCTGAAATATTAAAACATTGTTTGTTTCTTTTACAAATAGTTGATTGAATTTTAACTTTTTTATTGTGTTTATTGATCAGTGGTGTTCAAAAGCTTTTAAGAATGTGAACGTGGTTCCTCCCGAAGTCGGAGCTGTGCACCAGGTGAACTTGGAGTATCTATCCAGAGTGGTGCAGGTCAGCGATGGTTTCATCTACCCTGACAGCGTAGTGGGAACTGACTCCCACACCACAATGATCAACGGCCTGGGCATCCTTGGCTGGGGTAAGACTTTTTCAGATGTTGTTTTCTTTAGAATGTGTTGTTTTTGTCACAGACTTTGTCAGTAATTCATTTTTTTTGATGGACAGTTTAAATTTTTTGCGGTGTGACTTAGAGCAGAGGTTCTTAACCTTTTTGACCTCGGGGCCCAATTTATTGAACATAAAGTGACACGAGGCCCAGTCAGACATTACCAATGTATGGATCAAAATGATAATTATTCTAAATCTTGGTTTAAATTTATTGTATTTACATCATAACTAAACTATCATAACTAACATAACTAAATTAAAAACACTTACAGTTTAACCCCTATCTCTCCTGCCTTCGAGCAGGGTAAAAAAAGGCGAGCTTGCACAGCTGGATATGTTTAGACACATTACTCATCAGCTTTGAAACAACCATGATAAGAGTGAGTTCATTTTAAAACTTAAAACTCTAAAAAGACGTAGTTTGACTTGTTTGATCTGTTCGACATAATAAGAAGTAAAGTCATTCTGTGACTCCTGCTGCTGCTGAGTGATGTCAGAGCTGAGGTTTTTAAACGTTTATCTCTGGCTTTATGTATAAATGCTCACAAACAGCTTTTTTTCCATTAAACATTAATAACTCAACACGCCACATGTCCCCCCAGCAGTAATGTTTACCTTGGTATTTAAAGAACATACCGCGGTATGAAACCACCCAATCCTAATCTGCAACTTGTCATAAAGAACAGAGCGCAGAAATGTTAAGATTGGTGAAAAACGAAACAAATATGCACCTAGGGCTGCAGCTAACGATTATTTTAGTAATCAATTAATCTACCGGTTATTCTGACAATTAATCGAGTAATCGGATATAAAAAAATAGTCATGTTCTGCAGTAATTAATTGAGCTTATTTTATGAGAAATACAATTATTTAATATTGTGAAGGGGTAATGTACACTTGCAGATGAACCTGCTGTAATCAACGTAAAATGACACCAGTTGTATTAATTAATGCTTTTTAAACTCCATTTGTTTGTATTTATGTGTGTGTGGTTTGAGGAGGCATTAATTAAAAACACTCTGTCACTGAATCATTTTTAACATCACAGAAAAATCTAAATATTAAATTTATTGTTATGAACTGGAAAACTGAACCTTTATTTGTTAGAAATTTAATAAGTAAAATGTGTAGTATAAACATTTGGGTGTTGCAGTTGAGTTTTGTAGATTTCACTTGTTAATTACAACAAAAATATTTTAAGACTGTTGTTAGGTTGGTGCAGGGCTCCTATTTAGGCAATAAAAGATTTAGTCTTGACTGCTGAGCTATAAACAGATATAACCGTAGTAATGAAGGCTAAAATCATGAAAAGCAGCAGCAAATAATTAAAGAAATCCAACTATCTTCTATAAATACTTTTAAACTTGAAACATTTACCTACCCCAAGTAAAAAATCATATCAACAAATGCTGTTGTGTTTTTATTTTTATCTGACAAACTTACAGTAAGTCTTGTTTTTAACCACACAACTCACAGTGTTTAATAAAACCCTGCCAGGTCACCATGATTAGTCAGCACAAATAACGTTAGTTTTAATACACCTCCTCCTTGTACATCTGGAACCTGACAGAACGTATACAAATACCCCCTGTTAACCCCGGACGTGTTGGGTACATGCAGCAGTGTTTTTGTTGCGGTGCAGAAACATGGCAGATGTGAAGCGTACTGCACGTTGTCGTCTTTTCTGTTTAGTTTTAAATGTTCCCATGTTTTTTATAATTTGTCGTTTTCTGAGCGCTTCGATTCAGCACTCTTCGTCTTCTTCTGAAGTTAAATATAGCGCTCAGCAAGCATACAGTGGTTTGCAAAAGTATTCATAGCCCTTGAACTTTTCCATATTTTGTCACATTACAACCACAAACATAAATATATTTCACTGGAATTTAA
>NW_013953410.1:58359-67752 GCF_001266775.1 Austrofundulus limnaeus
AAATTCCAGTGAAATATATTTATGTTTGTGGTTGTAATGTGACAAAATATGGAAAAGTTCAAGGGGTATGAATACTTTTGCAAACCACTGTACACGCGTGACACGTCGACAGTGTAGCTGTTAGCGGAAGCGCTAACGTCGTAGCATTGTGTGTAACACAAATAACATTCCGGGAGGTCGGAAGTGCGCTGATTATAACAGTGTGTATTTTTTACGAAGCTTCGAGGCAGATAAATTTGCCTCGAGTATTTTTTGTAATCGAATTATTCGAGGAATCGTTTCAGCCCTTTATGCAAAATGGAGCCAAAAGACTGTTTCTCATTTGTCCACTCTTTAGAACAACTAATCGATGTAGTTGTGTAAATTTTAGTCAAAGGAATGTTGATGCACAGTGTAATAAATTGGTTTGTCAGAAGAGTTGTTTCACAGAATATTTGCTCAGCTGTACAGTTCTTTTGTCAAACTCAGAACTCACAAAGTGTTTCACTGTGTTGTACATTTAATTCAGTTCAATTCAGTTTATTTATACAGCTCCAAGTCGCAACAAATACTGTCTTTACAAAAAAATAATAATCTAAGGGAAGCCAGCAGATTGTGTTGATGTAGTTTGTTCTTTTCAAAGCGGCTCTTCAGTTTTGCTTCATGCCTCCCTCTCCCCACCAGGTGTTGGAGGAATTGAGTCTGAGGCAGTGATGCTGGGACAGCCAGTGTCTCTGACTCTTCCCCAAGTGGTGGGCTGTAAACTGGTGGGCTCCATTAACCCCCTGACCACATCCATCGATATCGTCCTTGGAATCACTAAGGTAAAACTCACACGCATCACCTCTGGTGTCATTCAATCAAAAAAAAAAATGTTTATCTTTGTTCCAAAAAGGAGCAGTAAACGCAGGTTGTATAAAATGTGCTAACAAATTTCTTGTGAATTGACTGGTTTTTCAGCATTTACGTCAGGCTGGAATCTCTGGGAGGTTTGTGGAGTTTTTTGGCCCTGGTGTCTCCCAGCTGTCTGTTCCAGACCGAACCACCATTGCCAACATGTGCCCAGAATACAACGCTACTGTCAGCTTCTTCCCCGTTGACCAAGTCGCACTCAAGCACTTTAAAAAGACAAGTGAGTTCCCTGAACGTCACTGTCGTGGAAATGATTTACCAAGAGTGCAGAAACACGTTGGAATAAATGCACAGAAAGTCTGCGTGTATGGTCGTCAATGATTTAATCTTGAGCAACAAAACAAACAGAAGTCAATCAGGAAATCTGTCGGGTTTGTGGCTCCCGTCAGCAGACAGCAAGCCAATAATATAACATCGTGATAACATCATGATGTTATATTAAATAAAACAGATTAACAGCCGAAAACTGGTTATAACAAGATATGGTTACTGGACAGTGTCGAGATTGAACAGATATACATAATTAATCCATAACAGTCACCATATTTACAATTTTTGCCTGATTAATTAAAAACCGTTTGATTTGGTTCTGGTTGCTCTTTTTAGCATTTATCCCAAAGGCAGACTTTCTTTTCATGTTGGAAGTTCTGTTATTTCATTAGCCTGTTAACCTTCAGCCATAAAATACCATCAAACGCCTTAAAAAGTACACAAATTAAATGAAGTACTGCTTTTGAACCCTTTAGAGTAAATTCACAAGCTTGGTCTCTTTTTAAAGCTAATGATATGAATTTTTAACTTCAGCAGTCATATTCTTTGTAACTGTAACTAGTATTTAGTATATTGAAGTAAAATACACAAAAATCAAGATATTTTTCTCCCTAAATTTTTATTTTTTATTAATAATGATTAAAATAAATATGAAGAGAATGAGATCAAACAGATTTTGCTGGGCTAAAATATAATTTCTCAAATATTACCAGTTCAAATTTGGTAACAGTAGCATAAAATATGAATATTTGACACACAGTACAATCCAGCATGTCTCATTTGCACATTTGTATTCATTTACATATGTCCAAACTGTACACTTTGTCTAAAACACTCTAATTTCAACACAGGGACTTCACTCTGGGTTCAAATTAAAGATATAACCCCCACAAAACACATTCTACCATCCATATTTACTCACAGCATGATTAAATAAAAAACCATATTCATAAATATTTACACCAACACTGTACTTTCAGCCAAATTTCCACCAGTACCCAGCCAAACTGCAAGAATAAACAATATATCCTTATCTCTTTCAGGGCATTAACATTCCACACAGCTTATAAATCTGCCAGCAGCGAAAAAATATTTTTTTTACTCACATTTGATGTATTTTTGTCCTCTAAGTCCAAATTAGCTATTCAAAATGGCGACCGGAAGTCTTTTTATTCATACTTTTTAACTTCTCCTGGCCACAAAAATCCCTCTTCCATGTCTTGAAGCACTCGAAACACTTAATAACAAATATATTTTCATCTTATCAGCAGGTTTAGCCAGCTAACTGGCCAAAAAACGGTGGAAAACAACGTTTTCCTGTGAGCGTTATCTGCCTTCCTTAGCATTGTAACACTGCTGAAACATGGCCGCCTCCACTGTGTTATCATCTTCCATCACTAACAAAGTTCCCATCCCCCTTTTGTACATTAAATGAAAGGTACGGTGATTGGCTACACAGCCATGGCATCAGAACAAAGCTTGGAGCTGATTGGCCGATTTTATAGTCAATCAAAGCTAGAAAGACGGAAACCGGAAGTTGGTCACTACTGAGATATTATTGGCCCTAGACAGGCGAAACTTGAACCCAGTTGGTCAAATGAGGTGTCAATCGAAAGAGGAGGGCCTAGACGTCAAATTAGATGCATTGCACACAGACACAGGCAGAACAGGAAACAGATATATTTGAAAAATCAAAATAATACAAAACGGCACGCGGGCGTTCTGCTTTAGCTATGTTAGGAAATGTCTCCTACAGATTTTTTACTCTAACATGTCATATTTCTCCTTCCCAGATTTTACGCAGGAAAAGCTTGAACAATTGGAGTCTTATCTAAAGGTTGTAAATATTTTCCGAAGCTATGAAGAAGCCTCAGAAGACCCCCAGTACTCTGAGGTAATTTCACTTTTAAAAGTCAGCACTGACATATGTGCATTGATTTATTTTCTCATAAATTGGTTGTTGTAATCGTGTTTCATTTAAAACAAACGCAAATAATTTTTATCTTTCATCAGGGTGAAATTCACAGATTACACAGATAATTCATTATGAAAATTTGACCTGATGTTTTATAAATATTTTACATACTGAGCCAAAGTAAAGCCAGTGTCCTTTGTGCAGGTGACTGAAATCAACCTGAGCTCCATGGTGCCCCACGTTAGTGGACCTAAAAGATCTCAGGACAGAGTGGCCATCAGCAACATGAAGGAGGACTTTCAGAGATGTCTTGATGAGAAGGTAGTGTGCAAGAAAACACACGATAAAACTCCCGTGTTTTAGGTTGGTTTACTTGAAAGCAGGGATTATAATTATTTTGTTGATGGAGATATGATTTGTCAGTTAAGGTTTATTTATATAGCACTTTTCAGCAACAAGGCGATTCAAAGTGCTTTTACATGGTTTGTTGATGCACTTTGTTGCTGGTAGTTGAGTCTAAAATAATTGCTGTATGCTTTGCTTTCAGTTGGGTTTTAAAGGTTTCCACATCTCCAAGAAGAATCAGGAGATCTGTGTTCCATTCATGCACTGTGGTCAGGAGTATCAGCTGGCACATGGCTCCGTGGTCATTGCTGCTGTTATCAGCTGCACCAACAACTGCAACCCATCTGTCATGCTCACTGCAGGTAAACCGCCGAGGCTGGAGACTCTTTTACTTAGGTGTAAAACAGCAACAATGGTTGAAGATTTCATGCATCTGATTCATGCTATTTATTTTCCATATTTGCGTAGGCTTTTGGCAACACGATGAACAATGATTTTTGTCAGCCGTTTATTTTATTTTACTTTTGTAGGATGTATTTGCTGTGAGAGATCTGTTTTCACAAAGTGAGAATGTTCTTTAAAATTTCTAAGTTTTCTCATTACCTCATTCAATTTTTGGCTTTGAAACAAAGGGAGTAAAAACATTTCCAATGTTTTGCCAGGATAGTGATGGTATTTTTCAAATTCAGTTCAATTCAGAATGACTTTACGGGGTTCCTGCGGATCCTTAAAAAGTCATTGCATTCATCAGTCCAAAAATAAGGCCTTAATTAGCCTTAAAGGTCTTAAATCAATCTTCAGAAGTCTTTAAAATGTTAACACATTGTAAGTAGGATGACTGTAATTCGTATCAAATATTAAAAATAATTGGTAACATTTATTTATTTTTTAAATATTCCCATTCAGATGTTCCCTTTTGTTACCACTTCCTGTTATTTCACATGGTAAATGGACTGTACTCACTGACAGAGGCGAGGCTGCCATACACCGGCGCCACCAGACCCTCTGACCACCATCAGTAGGCAAGGCGGGTAAGGTGTCTTGCCCAAGGACACAAAGACTGAGTCGACTGGACGGAGATCGAACCGGCGACCTTCCGGTTCCAGGACGACTCCCCTAACCACTCTACCACAGCGGCCCAATCAAATATCGCAACAACTGTCCATCTGAGCAATGTGACATTTGTTTTCTAATATGTTAATAATGTTCTCTTTCCAAAGATGCATTCATATTTCTTACAAAACTTTGATGTCACATGCACTTTAAGGTTTGAGAACCCATTGTGGGTCCTAAAACTCCAAATTTTAAGTCATTAAAGGATTTCCAGAAATTAAATAAACTTTAAAACTGACTGCTAAGAGCTTTTTTAGCTATTTTTTGACAAAATAGCAGTTATATATGGATAAAAACAATTGTTCTATTAGCAGTATTTGAATAATTCAACCAAAAAATACTTTGATTCATGAGTTTTTGCCAGTTTAATTTTTTTGTCATTTGTATTTATTGTGAAATTGGTCTTAAATTTGATTTCACTTGGCATTAAAAAGTCTTAAAAAGTCTTAAATTTAACTTGCCTTAAAGTGTAGGAACCCTGCTTTAGTAATAACAAAGGGAAATTAGATGTTAATTAAAAAGTTATTGTAGTATTTTTGGTAACCCATGATGTCAAGAGATAAAAATGATCTTGGAAAAGTTTTGACTTTCAGAAGCCCATTTCACTTTTAAACATGGAACATATTTAGCAGATTCCAGTTCTGCAGGCACCTGATTTTGTGTGTGTTTGTGACATGTTCTTCTTCCTGATAGGTCTTCTGGCCAAAAAGGCCATTGAGGTAGGGCTTATGGTAAAGCCTTACATTCAGACCACCCTGGCTCCTGGAAGCGGTATGGTCACTCACTACCTCAGTGCCAGTGGAGTCCTGCCTTACTTCAACCAGCTGGGGTGAGCATGTGAGCTAGAGATGGATCTGATCCAGTATCTGTATCAGACTCCAATACCAGCATAATTAACTTACTGGAATTTTCCGATCCAATGTGGGGAGATTTCTGATCCATGAGCTGTGTCTGCTGTTATAAAGTCTGATGAAATGAGTCCAGAAGTGATTCCTGACTGGCTGCAAACTGTGGTATAGATTTCCTGAATGGAGGGGTGTTTCGTTACTCCCAGTCTCATTAGCTGCGTTTTCATTACAAATGTGCGCAAAACTTTGTCGATATTCTGTTAATGTTGAAAAACACAGTTTCGCAACTGCAGTGTTTCCATTAAGTAATAAATGTTATTAAAGTCACGTGAATACGTTTGTTCTCATGATAAGTCATTACAAACATGGCAGCGATGGATGTAAACACATAGCATGTTGCTACCACGACACTAGCGCTCATCATCAGAGGAGACGTCGGCGTCTTTTATCGAGGCTTTCCAGAGACAAGTCCCTACTTGGGAGCGGCTACGTATGCTGTGTTTTTGGGAAATTGTTGTCGGTGAGTTTACTATTTTATACTACTTCTGTGATATTACTACTACTTCTACTTCCTGTTATCTTCTTCATCATCGTCTTTTTCACCAGTAGAAACAGACGGTTGTTGATCACGTGACTCCTGTGATGTGAAAAAAGTGTTTCCATTGCAGTTTTGTGAAAAACACCAATTTAGATACGGCCGAAAAACCACCTCATCCTAGCGTAAAAACATTTAGTCAAAAAAAGGAAGTTTTTTCGAAACTGACGTTTCTATTGAGCAAATTTATTTTCGAAATTCTAATTTGTGCGTTTTCATGGTCAATGGAAACGCAGCTACAGAGACTCGCTCAGGAAATCCATTCCACAGGTTGCAGCCAGCTAGCAGGCGAGCAGCTCTGTGGCTAAACTAACTGTTCACCACAATATGGCTCTGTGTGTTTTAAAAGTAGAGACTTCGAACTGTACTTTTTATTCAACACGTTATTTTTATTTTTTGTCTTTTTCTGTAAATGATTGTTATTTGTAAGTATAATCCTCGGCTTCAGTCTATTCCTTTTTTGGTAAATTCTTAGTTTGTATTTGTAAAATAGTGTTTTGATTTTTTTTTTTTTTTTTTTTKKTAATGTTGTAAATTTACCAGAATAAATCAAAATCTGATTTTTAAAACTTGCTGCTGCAGCACGAGCAGAGCATGAGACGGCAGGAAGCAAAGGCAGAGTCAGGAAGAAAATACTTTAATTCTCCATCAGTCTCAGCCGTACATAATGACGTCATCCCGTCACGTGGGTGGAACCATGCGTTTGTCAAGTGGAAACCCCCCTTCCCCTCTCACTGTGAGCTTCGGTACCCCACAGCTCCGCCTGTTTTCCATGAAAAAGCAAAGCGGGAGCCATTTAAGTTTGAAAAAAATAAAGATTATATGAGGAATAAAAGAAATAAAATTACAAATGGCTCGTTACTGCCCACGATTCGGCTCCTATCGTTCGTTGTAAAGAGCCGTTCAAAAGATTCGGATCGTTTGCGAACGTCACATCTCTAGTCTGTAAGAGCCTGAACACTTAATGGTTGGTAGGAGATCAAATACTTGTTTCTCTCTTCAAAATGCAAATAAATTCATATAATTTATACAATGTAATTTTCTGGATCTCTCACTGTTAAAATTAACCTTCCCTTAAAATTATACACTATTTATGTCTTTGTAAGTGGGCAAACCTGCAAAATCAGCAAAGGATCAAATACTTATTTCCCCCACTGTGTATTTGATATTTTGTTTTTTTTTTTCTTTAAAAAAATACAAATTGACATTTTCCTAGAAGCATCAAGTTGTTAAAGGTATAAACTTAATGAGAATGCAATTTATTCAAGTTTTATGGGTTTTTTCGTGATTTCCACTTTTATTTTTGACTATCTTGTTCAGTATTGATCTAAAGTTAACGTCTGACCCTAAGAGATAAAAATGATTTATTCCTTCATATAGCAGGTTTGTGTTTTATCTCATAAGTTGTCTAAATGACTTGTTTGAAAAACAGGTTTGAGGTGGTCGGTTACGGCTGCTCTACCTGCGTTGGGAACACAGCACCTTTACCTGAAGCTGTTGTCGATGCCATCAAACAGGTAAAATCCTCTTTAAGGTCTCAGTAAAAACTACTTCTGTCCCTCACAGATGTTGATTATTCTTTCTGTTTCAGGGCAACTTGGTGGCGTGTGGTGTTCTGTCTGGCAACAGGCACTTTGAAGGCCGCCTGTGTGACTGCGTGCGTGCCAACTACCTCGCTTCCCCTCCCCTGGTGGTCGCCTATGCAATCGCAGGCACTGTGGGAATTGACTTTGAGAAGGAGCCCCTGGGTAAATAAAATACCACCAGAATCTCTCCTAATCTGTTAGTCTGAACGCTGAAGATCATTAAAGGATTTTAGGACTTAAGGCAGATTACAGTCAGTGAAGAGGGAGTGATTCAGTGTTTGTATCGGCCAGAAAACAAGACAAAAAACAGGTTGTTACTGGAAAAAATATTTATTTCAATAACCAAGGCAGGGTGTCTGCAGGTCCTTAAAAAGTCCTAAATTCATGTATCTAAAATTAAAGGTTGAATATATAAAGGTGAATTATGGGAGCAGTTTCCAGTGCAAACTAGAAACTGGCGTTTGTTTGTGCAAACAGTACAAGCTAATTGTTTCTCTGAGCATTGTACTGTAGATTAAAACCCGTGGGAACACTGCCTGGCAGGCTCATACAGAACAATGTAATTATATTGCTGTCTAATGTGGTCGAGGGATGGGAGGACGACCCGAAAAAAGGTCTGCGTATTATATACAGAAGCATGTGTAGCTACTTCATTGACTCGGTTTCTTCAGACACTGAAACAATGAACAACCTGAAAAGCTCTGAGGTGTATCAGTACCTACACATAATGATGATGATGATGATGATAATAATAACAACAATAATAATTAAAAGACCGGTTGTGTTTTGTTAAAAAAAAGTGGGACACAATCTTATTTACCTTAAAGCAGACCAAAAACGTCCAGCCAGCTGAAGCCACAAAACGGCAAGTTTTCATCATTACTAGTATTTTATATGAACTACAGTAATGTATGGAATTTAATTATTTGGAATTTATTAAATTAAAAAAATTACACCCCTTATCTTGTCTGTTGTACAAACATAAACTCTTAATTAGAATTTGGACAAAAGTTACATTAACTTGATTGAAATGCCCACTTTGGGCTTGATGTTTGAACAGGTGTGACATCAGAGGGCAGGGAGGTGTACCTTTGTGACGTCTGGCCGTCCAGGGAGGAGGTTCAGCAGACGGAGGAGGAAGCGGTCATCTCCTCCATCTTTAAGGACCTCAGAGGAAGGATGGAGGTTAGGACATGTGTCTGAGCTCAGAAATCTATCATTCTGTCGAACATGTGGAATACGAACAATTAAAGAAAAAGTTGGGTCATTTGTAAGTTTTTTTTTGTGTAAAATATATAATTTAATACCTTACCTGTTGCAGATTGCACTTTGAACAACCTAAGTTTAGAGAAACCATTTGTGTCCAACAGCACAGAAGATCTAACAGCTAGTCCAGGGTAGGACTGAACGATTAATTGTGTTTGAAATAATCTCGTGATATGTTCAAAACTAGATTATCTAAACGCACAGGCGATTTGACAGGTCCATGACTTGGGAGTGAGCCGAGCGGCGCAGCGTTCCCAACTTAACGACATTGTCGCTACATCTAGAGTGGGGCTTCTTAACCTTTTTGACCTCGGGGCCCAATTTATTGAACATAAAGTGGCACGAGGCCCAGTCAGACATTACCAATGTATGGATCAAAATGATAATTATTCTAAATCTTTGTTTAATTTTTATTGTATTTACATTATAACTAAACTAACATAAATAAATTAAATTAACTTACAGTTTAAAAGTAAAACTATTGTAACCTGCCCAGAACAATTATTTGAACAAATACAAAGTTCAGTCAACAGACCACTCAGGCTTATCAACACACACATACAT
>NW_013953410.1:71152-77500 GCF_001266775.1 Austrofundulus limnaeus
TTCGTTGGAGGTATTTGGCTGTGGCTCCTTTCCTTGTGACCTCATCGAGGTTGCCATTTGCTTTTGGTATTCCCAGGTACTTGTAGCTGTTTATAACAGTATTTTTATATTTGTACATGTTTTTCAGTTTATTTATAGACTGTCCTTTGAAGTTCAGTCAAAGGAAGTTAGGAAGTTCATGTTTAATATCTTATTTCATGAAACAAGATAAATTAAAAATGGTGCAAAGGTAAAGACAGATTTTTTTTTTGCTTTATTGTAATCTGTACTTTAAATAAATCTTACTTTATTATAAAACAGATTGATTTATTGCTTTTGTTTGTTGAAAATAACTTGAAGACATTAAATAATCTCCTATAAAATCACAGTTAATAGATAAAAATTGCAATTTGATTATTTTCCTAAATTGTTCAGCCCTAGTTCAGGGGTGGGCAATCCTCATCCTTGAGGGCAACTTTCCTGCAGGTATTATTTGTTTTTCTGCTCCAGCACATCTGATTCAATGACTGAATGACCTTTTCAAGTCCTGCAGAATCTTGGTAATCACTCATTCAGTTATAACAGGTAGGAGCAGAGAAACCTCTAAAACCTGCAGGATAATGGCCCTTGAGGATCAGGACTAAACACCCCTGAGCTAGACCAAACGTCACGACGTCATCATCAGTTTCACATCACATAACCATGTGACTTAGAGGAAATTTTAGTGTGAGTCTAGACAATGGCAGCTAGCTGTAGGGGATTCTAGGGTTCATGTCCAACAGGAATATTGTAGTATTCCTTCTGAAATAATAGTCTAATAATCAGATTGATCTTCTTTATTCTTCTCAATCTGGAAAACTCTTTTTGCAGCCAAAACAAATATATTTAGGCAAAAAACAAAAACAGAACAAGAAAACAGCAGAATGAAAGTATGCAAATCAAGACTTAGTACAACAAATTGTCAGTCTTACGAAAAAGCTGAGAAGTGTGTAAAATAAATTTTTATTATTTAAACTAAACAATCTGATTTGTGAAATTTTCATGAAACATTGATTATCTAAATAATATGGTCTGCTACAAAGTTCAGTGGTGGGCAGCGCTAATCCAACAATTAGCTCCGCAATATCTAATGCACTTATAAAAATATTTAGGTCCGCAACTCCAAAATGCTTATGTCGTAGAAAAATTAGCAGAAGCTAATTCTAAAGCACAAGTTCAATTTGACACTTATTAGCTGGCAACAACTGTACAATATATGCACAACACTGCCTACTAGTGGTGTATGAACGTTTGTACGGCGTCGATTGCTGGGGATGTGATTTCCTGAAACAGAACTTTAGCTCCTGGTGTAAAAATTAAAAAGTTGTTGAGGATTACTAGTTCGGCTGATTCTTTGTCTTTTTCTTTTGTTTGTAGTAGATTTTTCCTTAAAGAAGCATCAATAAAGTAGTTTTAAAACTGTTTATTGGAAAACTGGTGGCACGGTGGCTCAGTTGGTAGAGCTGATGCCTCTCAGCAAGAAGGTCACAGGTTCAAATCCCGGTCCGGGGACCTTTCTGGGTAGAGTTTGGATGTTCTCTCCGGGTGCTCCAGCTTCCTCCCACAGACCAAAAACTTGACTGTTAGGTTAATTGATAACTCTAAATTGTCCCTAGGTGTGAGTGAGAGAATGAATGGTTGTTTGTCTCTATGTGTGTCTCTGTGATGGACTTGCGACCTGTCCAGGGTGTACCCCGCCCCTCGCACTGTGACTGCTGGATATGGGCACCAGTGACCCATGCAACCCTGAAAGGAAGACGTGTGCAGAAAATGGATGGATGGATGGATTATTGGAAAACTGAAGCGGTACATGACGGATTTGATTTGTGACGGGAAACAAAAGCACAGTTGCTCCAGTTGACCGCTAGATGTCAGTCTTCACCAGCATGACATCTTCAAATCATTTCTGAGTCTCTAAGCCCGTTGCTTTGACCAGTTACGTCAAGTATTGAGCTCCAGCAATTAAACGTTATTTTTTTTTTAAAAAAAGGATCTCAGATTATAAAGTAAAATAAATCAATACATACAGAATTTTAGTATGGATTACAAACTTTTACTGTTTATGAAAGGAAAGAGTTCTAAACATTGCCTTCCTGCTACGTAAGCAGACACAAAGCATTGTGGGAAATGAGAACCGTGACCCAAAGCAACAGTCAGCAGGATGTATACGTTTCCAATAAGTGTGGTTATTTGGGAGGGGTGCTGTTGTATAGATCACATGTGTTGTGATTAATTGACAGACATACCTTTGGCTGTTCAAGATAATGATAACTAATAGATAATTAATTATTAGCAGTACTGCATTTTAATTTTAGAAAGCACAAATCTGCTTATGAATTATAAAAATTAGTAAGACCGTTAAAGCGCAAATTAAATATTTAGGTCCGCAATTAGCGGATTTGCACTTTAGCGGACTGGTGCCAACCACTGACAGAATTTAAGGTACTGGAAGACTTAAAGTCTATTTTTTTAATTGAGGTCATTCAAGGAGCTTTGTATCTGCAATAGGTAGGATATCATACATTTTACACAAAGTCACTTCTTATCGACAAAACAATTTCTTTAAAAGCACAGATTCTTCTGTCTCTGTCGGTCTTTCTCTGGCTAACTTTCATTCATTCCTGCTTTTCTTTCTTTCTCTCTCATTTAAGACAATTTGTTCTCTGTTTTAGAAAGGGAACAAGTTTTGGAACAACCTGGAATGTCCGGACTCTGTCCTTTTCCCGTGGGATCCTAAGTCTACATACATCCGTTTACCACCGTTCTTCAGCAAACTGGTGAATCCTGAGCTTTGTTGTGACACTTGTTTGGCTTCACAATGTTTTCCTTTTTTTTTAACCTGGTTGTTGTCAACAATCATTCTTCTTTTTTTCCCAAATGCTTTCCTCTCAGAGTAAAGACATCCCCGCTCCTCAGTCTATCGAAAATGCTCACGCCTTACTCTTTCTGGGGGACAAAGTGACCACAGACCATATCTCACCAGCAGGCAGCATTGCTAGAATCAGTGCCGCTGCCAAGTACCTACAGAGCAAACGGTCAGATTCAAACTTCAGATTAATTACTCACCAAATAATCTTTGGTAAACGATAAACCTGCAAGGCTTTACTGGTATTTTAAATGTAAAAGTTTATTTTTTTAAGGCAGGTGATCAATTATTTTGGAATATTTCACAGGCTTACACCGCGGGAGTTTAACTCGTATGGGGCTCGCAGAGGGAATGATGCAGTGATGACCAGAGGAACGTTTGCCAGCATCAAACTGCAGAACAGATTCATTGGCAGATCAGGCCCGAAGACTTTGCACATTCCTTCAGGCCAGACTGTGAGTAGAAACCTCAGTCTGATTAGTTCGATCCAGCAGTGTTTGTGTGAAGTTGGAGCTACACCTTTTTACCTGGGGTACTGATTCTGCACATGCTAGTAGTGACCCGTATCAAACAAGTAAACCTTTGAGCCTCCATGTTTTTAACTTCTTACCCCTAATTAACCCCAGATTTATACTACATGTGTCTCCGCTGCGCTGCGGTGCGCAGGTCGCAGCTGTTAGTTTGTGTGTCAATTTATACAGCGTCCGCATTCATTCATTCATTTCATTTATCATGTAAATGGCACTGCGTATAATACACAATAACATTAACATAAATGGATAACACAATAAAGCATAAAGCTTATTTCCATGGTGGTCCAATATGCAGGAAGGAGAGAGCGCAATAAATTCAGTGATAAGTGTGTAAGTCAGAGCAAAAAATAATTAATTCTGTGAAAGACCAACTCCAAACACATCTGAAAACATTGATATAAAGGCTTTTGATATCTAAGGCTACGTTCACACTGCAGGCAAATCCGATCCAAATCTGATTTTTTTTTTGACCCATCTGACTCATATCCGATTTTCTTACGACAGTCTGAACGAGACCAGTCCGATTTTTTCAAATCTGACCCAGGCCGTTTCAGTATGTGGTTTTAAATCAGATATATATCTGATGTTTTCAAAGTGACTGCAGTGTGAACGCTCATGTCACATTCATCWGACTTTTTCATCAGGAGGAGGGGSTGAAGGATCGATAAGACACTAACCTCAAGTCTCGCTGTTTAAATCTGCAGCTCCGTGTGTTTACAGCTCCAAAACACAAGTCCAGTTGCTTCATCTTTTTACTTTTCATTTTCCACGTAGATAGTTTGATAATAATGATGTCCAGCCTGGGTCGCGGAGAGTATCGATCCTAAAGTTCGATACTCGGACGATACTTTATTTCCAGCTCGTAGTTTCGTTAAAAAAAAGCTTCACTGGAGCATCCCGGTCAGAGGCAGGTTCAGATATAAACACTGAACTAAAGAAGCAGGTCAGATAATTATTTAATCGGCTCTGATAAAACAACAACTTCTGATTCGATGTGCAAAATGTAGCATCCATGCTAGCTCTGTAAACAAACCAGCCGGCTGATGAGACGTCACGTCTTTTACTGCGCATGCAGTACACTGCAGTGCTGTGTAGCGTTCACACAGGAGTCTGATGCAGGTCACATTTAAAATGTAATGTGAACGTTCACACAAAAAGATCGGATTTTTTCAAAAAATCGGAACTGAGCATTAAGACCTGCAGTGTGAACGTAGCCATTGTTGAAACTGTCTTGCTGTTGCATGTAGTGTAACCCTTAATTTACACTACTTGCGCTCTGGCTCCGGTCCGACCTCCGCAGCAAACACACACCCATTATAATCAATGAGAGTGTTTACACTGGCTGCAGGGCGGTGGTGAGCGGACGGTAATCCATCAAAATTAGAACAGATCCTATTTTTGCCGGACGACGGAGCTGCGCCGGAGTCAATTTTTAAAGATTACGTCACACCAACAGGAAAAGAAATGAACATAACATCCGTATTTTCAAAATAAGACACTATTAGGTTGGATAATTTGTCGGAATAATGTCGAAATTGCAGCTATATTAATAAATATACGGATATTTTTTCTACACAAATGCTGTCAGAATGTATGGTTCTGTTTGGGAAGCAGATAGAAACATGTAGCATGAAGCTATGTGTACACACACGATACACGTAGGTTTTATTTTGAAATCAAAAGTTTCAGCAAGCTGACAGCGAGACAGTTTCAATAGAGATACCAAAATCCTTTATATCGTTGTTTTCAGCTGTGTTTGGAGTTCGTCTTTCACAGATTTAATTATTTTTTGCTGTTACCACTGAATTTATTGCGCTATCTCCTTCCTGCACGTCTGTTGGACCGGAGTGGAGCAGATGCTGTATAAACTGAGACACAAACGAACAGCTGCGACCTGCGCTGCGCAGCGCTGCGGAGCAGAGACGCGTGTAGTATAAATCCGGGGTTAGTCTGCTGCAAGTTTCGACCAGATTTGATGTTTTCAGAGTCTTTCCTGACCTGCTGCTTGCTCTTTTTCTGTTCGTCCGTCCAGCTGGACGTGTTTGAGGTGGCTGATCGCTATCAGAGAGACGGTGTTCCCCTCATCATCCTCGCCGGTAAAGACTATGGTTCTGGAAACTCCCGGGATTGGGTGGCAAAAGGACCATACCTGCTGGTAAACTACAGCACAAACATCTCCCTCTGACCACAGGAACATTTCCTGCAGTTTCATTCCACTAAAACCACTTTTTCTTTTCTTAGTTTTAAGTCACAAGCTGAGTTTCCACTGCAAATGTGCGCAAAACTTTGTTGATATTCTGTTAATGTTGAAAAAACACAGTTTCACAACTGCAGTGTTTCCATTAAGTAAGAAATGTTATTAAAGTCGATTGAATACATTTGTTCTCATGATAAGTCATTACAAACATGGCGGCGATGGATGTAAACACATAGCATGTTGCTACCACGACACTAGCGCTCATCATCAGAGGAGACGTCGGCGTCTTTTATCGAGGCTACGTATGCTGTGTTTTTGGGAAATTGTAGTCGCTGAGTTTACTATTTTATACTACTTCTGTGATATTACTACTACTTCTACTTCCTGTTATCTTCTTCATCATCGTCTTTTTCACCAGTAGAAACAGACGGTTGTTGATCACGTGACTCCTGTGATGTGAAAAAAGTGTTTCCATTGTAGTTTTGTGAAAAACACCCATTTCGAGATGACGAATAATCAACTCATCCTAGAGCAAAAACATTTAGTTGAAAAACATTATTTTCTTTCTAAACTGACGTGTTTCCATTGAGCAAAATTTGTTTTCAAAATTCTAATTTGCACATTTTCATGGTGAATGGAAACACAGCTAGTGAGACACCACCTTCATTAGTTCTGATCATTTTCCAAATTGGTGGACACTTTTCAGGAGACTTTTCATGAGACAAAGCTTTGTC
>NW_013953410.1:77510-82195 GCF_001266775.1 Austrofundulus limnaeus
CCTTTAGAAATTACCGGTAAAGTTCGGAGGAATACGGTTTAACATTTAACTGACCTTATTTTGGTAGTTTTCTTTAACAGTTTCTGGTCCAACAAAACGTCTCATTCATCGTCCTCCGGCGCACTGAAACCATCGAAGTCCTCTTCAGTGTCGGAGTTAAACAAGCTGCGTCACACAGCGGTATCTGTTGTCCTCCCGGGGTAATTCTGGCTCTGAAGCTGTGGTGTCCTCTTCACGTAGCACCTCTAGGAACCCACTGGTGATGGTGGACTCATTCACTCTGCTCCACGCTGTTAGGATCCACTGGCAGACATCAGGAAATGACGCTCTTCACATTGGGCCAGTTTTTGTGAATGATTTATCCCCATCAGTCATCCAAGCCTCCCTGCTTGCCAGCCCTGAGTGCTGCTTTAAATGCACGATTCACACTGATGTCCAGGGGTTGTAAAAACTTTGTTGTACCTCCAGGCAGCAGGAATGAGTTTGTTTTCTTGATGGCTGCTTTCACCGAATCCATGATGTGGGCCCGCATACTGTCCAATATCGTGTCTGTCGAAGATCCGTCGTGTCGTGTCTGCTACTAGCTAAAACAAAATGGAGCTACACCTCTGGCTAAGCTGGCAGTATGGTCGCTCAGCTGTCGACCGGTCGATGCGCCGTCTCGTGATTGTTCGGCGTTTGTTTTCGCACTGACCTTTCATAGTTCCCCTGAGAAACCTCGAGCCGAGCTGCTGGGAAAGCCCTCCCGCTCCAGCATACGTCACTGCATGGGATTCCTTCCCTGGGGAGTGCAATGAGGAAAACAAAGTCAGCAGCTCTTCACTCGACKTTTATCCACAAACTGGTCCTGGATTAACCTCCAAAGTTTTTATCAGTCAGATTCCACCGTGAAAAATGTCTGTTTTATCCCCTTTTTATGAGTTTTTGGCCATTGACTATCTTTAAATCGCTGCTTCCTGGTACAACAGTCGGCTCTGGAAGCGATCGCTTTTTTCTTTTTTTTCTTCTTTTTTTGAAAGTGAGTGGTTGAAGCAAATGGAGCATAAGAGCCCCCTGGTGGCTGAAGAAAAAAATCCACGTATAAACCTCACCGGTCTGTAAGCCGTATGGTTCAAAGTTCAGGAAAAAAGTCGCGGCTTATAGTCTGTAAAATACGGTAATTTTTTCAAAATTGACGTGTTTCCATTGAGCAATTTTATTTTCGAAATTCTAAATTGCGCATTTTCATTGTCAATGGAAACGCAGCTACTGTAATATTTTTTGACAATCTTTTGATACTTTTAGCTTTTAACCAGTGTTAGGAATGTGTTCAAGATCCAGTCCTGTCTTAATTTGCAGTAATGTAAAGTTACTCTCGTCCACCTCCTGGGGGTTGTCCCTCCTACATCAGCATTGAAATGATGTTTTGTTCAGGCAAAACTACCATATTTATTTGTATATAATATGAGAAATTTAATCCCAAAATCATCCATAAAGTGGTGTGTGGGGGTGGGGGTGGGGGGGTAGTATTATACATGGGAGTAAATACTGACTGACCTTTTTTATTGTACAACAATAAGTTAAAAAATTTCCTCATATAACTGAAATACGCCCCACCCCCACTGTAAGTCGTGCATAGTGAATCATATAAACAGAAGCTGTTTACTCACCAGAGTCAGAGGAGGAACAACTTGTTTCCTCTTCCTTGTTAACCGCAGCGATGTAAAAAAACAGACTTTGACTTCAGTTGTCTGTTCTGATAAAACCTTACTAATCAACAACTAGCTTCTGCTCTAGTCTGGGAGCAGATTGTTTTTTCTGTGACACATGGAACCTGAAACCTTCGTTGCTGCTCCTTTTGAGCTCTGCAGCAAAAAGACACAAACAGCCAGAAATTATACGTGTCCTTGAAAGTCCTTGAATTTTTTGGGGGAGGTTGAAGTTCTCTATTCACACGACAGATTTTCATCATCTGTAAAAATTTTTTTTATAAGAATAAAAAAACATTTTTCTGTGGTGGATAACTCAGGATTATATGGAAGCGTAGAGCTGTCACATGACATAAAATTATTTTTAAACTGGATCTCGTTATAACAAGAAAACTATCTCGTAAAAACGAGAAAATATGTTGTTATAATGACAAAACTATCTCGTAAAAACGAGAAAATATGTTATAACAACAAAAATATCTCGTAAAAATGAGAAAACTATCTTGTTGTATCAAGATAACCATCTTGTTATAACATGTCATGGTTTCTTCTGGTTTGTCACTTTCACAGAAGTTCATTGCCTGGATGGTAGGGGTGTAAGAAAATATCGATACACTGAAATATCGCGATATTTCATTTCCCGATACTGTATCGATATTCTAAAGCCCTGTATCAATTTTTAATTAAGGTTTAAAATGTCATCTTTCCTGCCAACCGTTCATTTTTATGTTGTAGTTCAGCTTCTGACCACTAGTTGGCAGCAGTGAGCCAGACATTTGGCTCCTCTACCTCTTGAACGCCAGAGAGTAAGAGAGCATTAGCATTGTAAGTAAACATTAGCTTTTTTTTTTCAGTAAGAGGTTTTTATTTAATAGAATTTTTGGACAAAAACATCGCAATATATCACCTTGCTTATAGTATCACAATATATCGGGATGTATCGTATCATGACCCCTCTGTTATGAAATGTATCGTATCGACAAATTCTTGCCAATACACAACCCTACTGGATGGCGTGGTGGAGAACACGACTGAGTCTCACTATACGTCTTTTTATGAAGAAGAAATCTGAAAGAGGAACACATTTCTAGACTAAAAAATGACAAGTTAGTACTGAATAATGTTTTTGAAATAATAGCGTCTGAATTCAGATTAGAGAGAATATTATTAAGTGCTACTAGCTGCAACATCTGAGCACAAACCCAAAATAATTCTGTTAGTTTTTGTTTATATAGTGGTTCAGTCGTGTTCTTCATCACACCATCCAGGCAATAAAGTTCAGTGTAAATCTTGGTATAACAAGATAGTTTTCTTGTTTTTACAAGATAGTTTTCTCATAAGATATTTTAGTCGTTATAACAACATATTTTCTCGTTTTTACGAGATAATTTTCTCGTTATAACGAGATCCAGTTTAAAAATAATTTTATGTCATGTGACAGCTCTGCGCTTCCGTAGGATTACAGTAAACTAACGTGGCTTTCAACAAATAAAGTGAGCCATCGTCATAGCTTTAACCAATCAGAGCAGAGGAGGGCGGGTCGTTCTTTCTGAGCCCAGGTAAGAGCACCACAGCTCCTGTCCTCACCGAGGGTCTGGACCTGTTCACATCCCCTCCTCCCAGACTGAGCTGCTGAACCTCCCAGGACATAATTACATGTCCGTGTGTTGTAGATATGAATGTAGGGTAAACATTTAATCCACTTTATTTATTGATTCTGACTCAACAACGTCTATGTTCATTTTTTAATTGAATTTACATGATATTAAACCTGTTTACTGGTACCATTCTGTGGTAGCAGGAGGAAACTGCCATTGCACATGGTTCTTTAATTTGAGGAATTTGGTACTGGAAAGTCCTTGAAAAGTCCTTGAATTTAATGTTGCCCAAGGTGTGGGAACCCTTTATTATTATTATTATTATTATTATTATTATTATTATTATTATTATTATAGATCATTGCCACAGCCTTACTGTGATCAGGAAAGAATGAAAGGAAAGGTAGAGAGGTGCAGCTCAGTGACTCCCCCCACCGTATGTCCTGCTAAAGCAGGTAAATGAGAACAGGTGTGTGTTCACCTGAGCGGACACTCGCAGGCGGAGCAGTGATGAAAAAAAGAGGTGGGTGACAGCTGGAAGTCCGTGGTCAGCTCTTCAAACTGCTCCTGCTAATTTATCAAGCAGATACTGATACTGGACCGGACAGGACTTCAGACAGCTCTGTCACCAGTCTGGACCGAACCGGACACTCGCTGCTGCTGCTGCTGCGGTGTGTGTGTCAGTGGGACAGTGACACTTTTAGGCCGTGCCCCTCAGTATCTCCTGTAGAGATCGACCGATAAAGGTTTTTGAAGGCCGATACTGACTTTTTTTTTTTTTTTTACATCAGTCTAACCGATACGTGCAGCCGATTTTTATTTTTTTTTTATTTTTTGGGCCGATTCTTTAAGCAGATATTGCCTTTTCTTTCTACATTAACACGATAAAAATACGAATGATAACAAATGTTACACAAGTCTCACTTTAAAAGAAAACAAACAAAAACATTTATTAACTGAGGCTTGTCTGGTGCAGGCTGAGTGAAGTGCTGCCACACAGGATTTCTTCTTTCAACCCTTTCTTAAAAACATTAAAAAATAAATTAATTCATGATTTATTTTATCTAGTGCTAAATATTTGTTTTTATTTGTATATTAATCAGATTTATATTTTTTACATAAAATACAATGACTGTGTTTTAATATCCCAGCATTTTTGATGCAAAAACAGCATTATGCCTGATTAAAACTGTCAGAGCAACACAGAGAAAAAGGAGACACACGCATACATCTTGCTATCTTTGTGAGGACTTCACACACACACGCAGCACTCACTAGCTGTGTTTCCATTACAAATGTGCGCAAAAATTTGTCGATATTCTGTTAATGTCGAAAAAACACAGTTTCACAACTGCAGTGTTTCCATTAAGTAAGAAATGTTATTAAAGTCACGTGAATA
>NW_013953410.1:82361-83856 GCF_001266775.1 Austrofundulus limnaeus
CGATTATTTTAGTAATCGATTAGTCGTCGATTAATCGTGGCAGCCCTACTTCTGTGATATTACTACTACTTCTACTTCCTGTTATCTTCTTCATCATCGTCTTTTTCACCAGTAGAAACAGACGGTTGTTGATCACGTGACTCCTGTGATGTGAAAAAAGTGTTTCCATTGCAGTTTTGCGAAAAACACCAATTTCGATACGGCCGAAAAACCACCTCATCCTAGAGCAAAAACATTTTGTTGAAAAACATATTTTTTTTCAAAATAGACATGTTTCCATTGAGAAAATTTATTCTCGAAAATCTGATTTGCGCATTTTCATGGTCACTGGAAGCACAGCTTGTGTCTGCCTCAGTCTGCGGCCATTTTTTAACACCAGGCAAAAAATGCCTTTAAACCAGCTTTTAACTTTAACAAGTTCCAGTTTAAATCTGACTTGGTAAAACCTGCAGATACTCTGCTCTGTGTGCTCACTGTGTTTTCAAGTAGAATTGTGAAATATTTTCTGGTCAAACTTCTTCTTTTAAACATATTAAACATGTATTTGTTTCTGTTTCAGGGGGTACGCGCCGTCATCGCTGAGAGCTTTGAGAAGCTACACAAGAACCAGCTGATTGGAATGGGCATCATGCCGCTCCAGTTCCTCCCAGGTCAGAATGCAGACACTCTGGAGCTCAGTGGGAAGGAGAGGTTCAGCATCATTGTTCCAGAGAACATGGGTCCGAGGCACCAGCTCACAGTCAAGGTACTGAAGACTTGAACAGAAAATTTTAAATCCAGTGCAGTGTTCATTAAAGATGTTTGTGTTCTCCTGCAGACCAGTAAAGGAGCATCGTTCTGTGTCATGGCGCTTTTTGACACTGACGTGGACCTTATATGTTTCCAACATGGAGGGCTCCATAGGTACGTCGCTTGGACTGTGCTCAACAGCAGCTCAGCGCCCAGACCGGACCGCACCGAATGTTCTACATGTCCATAAACAGCAGTCATTTTAAAGTTTGTGTCTTCAGCTTGAAAAAAAAAGGCTTCACTAAAACAATGAAGGAGACTCGCTCCTTCTTTTTCCCTGGAGATCCAACATTTGAAACAGACGAGTGATTTTTGTTGAAGAGTTCCTAAAGAACATCAAAGCCCAGAAGGAGTTTTGGCATTCTGTGTGGCAAACGGATCTAAAATCACTCCAAACTGTCAAGATGCATTCCTGGAGTACTCAGAGTTTTTGTTTATTGATCCAGGAGGACATGAGTTTTTGTTTTTCACAATGTAGAAAATAATCTGGTTTGAAAGGTGAAGGTGGTTTTAGTTTCAGAGGCATGAATAAACTCTTATTTAAGATTTTATGTCATATTTCTTAACCCCAACTTAAAGGGATCCCTGATTAGTTCCAACATTAGACTTTATTCAATAAACAAATATTTTAACTGTAAAATAAGGACTGTAAAAATACTGTAGGATGTTTAGTTTTTATAATTTTTAAACTAAAAGTTTAAAAATA
>NW_013953410.1:84520-95626 GCF_001266775.1 Austrofundulus limnaeus
TATTAATGTATTATTTGAATGAACTGTCTGAAATATAATCATAAAACAAAATTTTGAAGCACTTTTTGAGAAGTAGCAACAAAAAACCTGATTTTGAGGAAAAACGCCTTAAAATGTTGTGATTTTCCCTGAGAGTTAGCAAAGTTTTGTTTCTTTTTAGCTGTGAAATCTCAATATTCAAATATAATTTGAGGTTTTCTCTTTATAAGGACATCAAAAATTCCTCATTAAAATGACATCAAATTAGGATTCAGACCAAATATTTATGTATTATTGTAACCAACAAGACAAATTAAGTCATATATATGGACTTAATGATGATATCAGAATGATCCAGGTATCAAAATGTAGCTTTTAAAGACAAGAATSTGAAAATGTAATTAGGTCATTTTGACCTAATTTGACTTAATCCTTATTTTGATATGATGGGTCACATGTATTTTTAAAAATGTACAAAACTAAACATCCTACAGTATTTTTACAGTCTTTATTTTACAGTTAAAATAAATGTTTATCAAATAGTCTAATGTTGGAACTAATCAGGGATCCCTCTAAGAACTGTCAATCCTAATGTTTCTAATCAGATCAGGATCTGATGTTATTACCTTGAATATGGTCTTTTTGTAAAGATTGTTTTGTTACTGATTTCAGAATACTTCCTTCCTGTTCAAACTGACTCTCCTGCAGTTAAAGCAGCTCTTCAGTATCTGTCTGCTGTTTGTCTGTTAAAAAACCTTAAAGACACTCTGAGACGTGTCTTCTTTCCTAATTTTAATGATTGAATAATTTTATTTCCCAAAGTTACATTTTATGTTGCACCAGATGAAGTGTGAGTTTCCTGTCACTGAAGAACATGTGAACAAACATTATTTTAACCACCTGTCACACACGTTGTGTGAGAAATTGGATTGTTTTTTCTTTCAGTTTGATCTGAAGCCTGTAATCTATCTTTTCTTTGAAAGCCACCATGCTTTGTGTGTCTGGACTCATCGTTTCACAGAAAGCCTAACTCGACCCATGTTGTTGATAAGTTATTGTTATTAGTGTCTGACACTGTTTTTGCTTTATGGAACTGCCAAAGTGAAGAGAATCTGAGCTTTTTCTTTCTAGCCGTTTTGGGTGCCTCACTGTTAGATCACATTACAGGATGTGTTGGAAGTTAAATCAGGAGCTAGCCCTCTTTTAGTTTGCCTTTTTATTTTCAGTTTGAGCAGGTTGTTGTCTTTGTCGCTGATGTCATGAAATGTCATGTGCAGAGGGTTCACTGCTGCTGCTGCTTTCCTGCGTTTCACACCAGGAAGTCTGCAAACATGAACCACTGCGTATGGGAGGAGTTTGTATGTGCATCACTCGTGTAAATAATTTTTAATAAACTGCACAAGTAAAGCTGGCATGTTTGTAAACAGAGCTTTGTACAAAATTATTTAATGCTTGCATTTATCACTGGAGATTATTCAGTCAGCCTTCATAACTAAATTCAAATCCAACCCCCAAAAATTCGGACTTTGTGTAAAATGTAAAATGGAAACAGAATGAAATAAAATAAAATGCTGCCATCAATTTAAAACCTGGTGGGGGGGGAGATAGTGAACCCAAAAAACAAAACCTAAAATGGTACATGCACTTGTTTTAAATGCTCTTTGCTCTAAAGTCCCAACAATCACCTTCAAAACACACATAATTAAATCTGTAAAGCCCCTTTTCCACTAGTGCCACATAGTGTAGTGTCGGTACGGTACCAAGCCATTTCCATTAGGCCAGATTCATGGAACTGGCCCTTTTTTTAGTACCTACTTCATTGTGGTTCCAACCGGCCCCAGCTGACACCAAAATGTGACGTCAGAAAACTGTTCGTCACTGATTGGCTAAATTTTTGCACATTTTTAAAATTTCAAAAGTTATTCATCAAATGTGTTTACTACGGAGCCCGCGAGGGGGCACGGGGGGATTTTTTTCCCTTTTGCGTTACCTTGCAATACACTTGCGTTACCTTGCAATATTGTTTTGCGTTCCCACGCAAAAGATTGTTTTGTATATGAACTGAATTAAATCAGATTTTTATTTTGAAATGTCTGGTTACCAAATGTAGGGGTCACCTCGAGTGAAGAAACAAGATTTTCTGTCTCTAAGCAGGCCTCGGACAGGCCTGACAAGAAGACAGGAACTCTGTCACAAACTGAACTCTATTTAGGCCATGACAGGTCATTCTAACCGTGGAAGAGAATTTCTCAGTTTTCTTAATCAGATAATGGACAGAACAATCTCTTCTGTTCGTGATTTATGTGTGTTTAACTAAGAATGTTTTTGCATTTGTTAAATCATGATAATGACTGTCACAGGAAAAGTGGAACCACTTCTTTTCTTTTATCGTACCGTAGAGATTAATAATGGTATAAAAAATCACATAGAATCTGATTACAATGTTTTCATTGTGTTTTATGTAAATCACTGTTTTTTGTTTTTTTTTTACTGTGAACACAGTAATATAATTGTGGATTTTTCTTGAGAAAATCTTTCATTTATCTGGACTAACAGAAGGTTCAGAGCTGATTACAAAACAGAAATGTTAATTAATCATCATAAATGTTTTGCAGTGATTTCTCTTAGAGTCTATCAGAAGAAAGCTGAAAAGAGGTTATCATATCATGTTGAACAACCACAGAATTTTACCCTTGGGCTGGCGCCGGCGGGCTAATTTTTATCTTTCTTTCTCTTGACTCATCTCTATGCTTGAGGGCGGAACCAAAGTTCGTCCGTTTCTTTTACTAACCCGGACGGCTTTGAGCAACACTCTACTTCCTGATTCCAACCTAGGAAGACAGCTGGGATTCTCTCCGGAGAAACCTCAGTTTTGGCTTAAAGTCTGATCCCATGAGCTAATTAGGGAGGACTTCACAGCCAGGGACCCGGCACGCCTGTCGGTGGTTCCAAATCGAGGCTCCAAGCCTCTAAGTGTGTTTTCACTCCCGAGGGGAGATTTTATTTTGAAAGAGGAACCGGATACGGCTTGAATTTTTCTGGCTTGGCCTGAAGCAAACACAAAGTCACCTGGAAAAACACCTGTTCGCCAATGACCGGTAAGTGAGCCGACGTCAGTTCCCTGACTTATCGGAGGCGAGCCAGCTCCTACCCCGAGTGTGCCTTAAGAAGTCATCATCGGGTAAAAGCTGATGTGTTCGGAGTGACGTGTCATGTGGAACCTGAGCTTAGAAAAGACGYRYAGTTCCGGTTGACCCACACTTTGATAAAAGTAAAAGTAGTAGTAACATACTAATCTTACTTTCCTCCTTGTTCTTAATTTGCCAAAACTTAAGCTAAAGTGCCAGTAAAATTGTTTAGTTGTTAACATCAGAACTGACGTTTTTACTGTTCTTTATAAGTAATCTGTGTAATGTGGACTGAAAGTTGGACACGAGTTTTATCCCATTTAACTCTGACGCTTGTTATAGGAATAACCACAATCAAGTGTAACTTATGATCTGTTCAGTTTGTGTAACTAAATGATTGCATAGTCTTTTATGAATCAACTTGAACTCGTCTGAACGTTCACTTATTGTGTCACTTTTCACTTCGCACAGTCAAGATATTAACAAGTCATGAGAAATACCTTGGTAAAAGTTTCCTCATAACCTTGTGTTTGAGAGATGTGGGAGAAGCTTAATTCACCTTAAGCACCTTTCCTTACACAAAACAGGATGTGTTGCCACAAGTTCATGAAATTGACATTGATGTTGCGTGGCTGCACTGTGTTCAAATATCGGCATATGACACACTTCCAGGCGTGGTTGTGTGATATATTCTGAAGCTGAATTAAAGCAGTAGGCTAACTCGCTAATGGTGAACATGTGAGTTTGTTAATAAACCAGCAGGCACAACTGTGAAACTACTTTTGCGAGGTAACGCAAAAGGTATTGCGAGGTAACGCTAAAGTTTTGTGAGGTAACGCAATACTATTGCGTGGGAATGCAAAAGAAAAAAAATCTCCCATGTCCCCTCGCGGGCTCCGTAGTTTCCATCTCCCATTTTGCCCATTAACTTTTTTTTCCAAAAAACCTAAAAACCACCTCCACTAACCGCCCAAAACACACCCATTGGAAAAGGGGCTCAAGATTCACAGTATACACCTGGTCTGATGGATCAGAATTAGAACCTGAGGGCTATTTCACTAAACCAGTATAGTGGATTAAGCTGGGATTTTCCAGATGTCCTGGCTTAATTAAGTCTTGGTTCAGTTTCACAAAAGTAGTAGTGCATAAGTTATTACAGCGATTTATCCTGTGCAGCTAGCCTGCTCCAGACCAGGCTAAAGGCCCTGTCGCACTAAAAACGCTTTAGACAACTTGTGCCAACTTTAAAAGTTTTTTTAGTAAATAATTCATGTTTCATGTATTTGATCTAATCATTAGTATTGCACTACTTATAAATCCAAAAGAAGCTTCCAGTTGATTAATTTTATTCCGTCTTCAGTGTAGACATCTTCAAAGTCGGACAGGATTTTCTCAAACGTTGTCTCAAACGTCATAGTGTGACGGGGCCTTAACAACAGCCAGGCTTAGTTAAACCTGGTGCCTTGTCTGTTCAGTCAGCGGTCACGCTCATTAGAACCCAATGAGTTTGTCAGTGATTCAATATTTTATCTGTCTGTTTTGGACTTTTTTTAATCAGCCTGTAATTAAGTACCACTTATTAATTTTGACAGTCAAGTACTACTATTGTTTTAACATGATGGTTGTGACAAATGTTACAATTTTCCATGTGGACAATGTTACTGTTTGAATGTGTTTCTCAATACTGCTGTTCTACGTTTGACAGAGACCTTTAATAGACCATTGCATATGTTGAGGGGATTTGAGAAATAACTGAAGTAGCAAAGATGCCAATGAAGTCAAGCTATTTAACTGAACATGTGTTGTCCTTTACAATGGTATGAAAGAGCATTACATTCACAGAATAAAAACTTATGTCATAATTATGAGTTAAGATTTCGTAATTAAGAGATCAGATCTCGTAACTGACAGTTACGACAGGATGAGAGAGGTTAAGGGTCATAACTGATCTACACGACAGGAAAAATGGACAATGACTGCTATCTGATTTGATATGCTTTTATTTCCTCTTAGGTATGAGATACTAGGAAATACAAAGTTTGCTTAATGAAGATGGCATTAATGGTAGTATGTCGACACTGCACTGGTATCTTAAGTTCTTGGGGTTGTTCGGGTGAAAAGCCCACTCTGATCTACTCGAAGTTGCTCTCCTCCTGCAGGAGCAATTAAACCAGCACGGGATGCTGCATGGCTACAAACTAATGCATCTGAAATGCGTCCAGGCTGGCTTGGTTGTGTCCCAAAGAACCGTCCGGCATCTGCTCAAAATCCTAGATCCTGAAGGAGTACAGCTGAGGCTATAAAATCGTCTAAGATGGCGTCTATACAGAAACCCAGGTCCCACCTTCATGTGGCATGTTCATACATATGATAAACTAAAACCATAATGGGGCTATGGATGTATTTTCACAAATGGTCAAGTAGCAATCCCAGGGTTATTGCTGGGTACTTCATTGATGAAGTGGAAAACAGGAGCGGCACTCCCACGTGCACCAGCCCAGACCTGAATACAGATAACTGTTCGGTGGAGCAGATGCAGATATTTTTAAGAAGTAAACATGAAGAAGAATTTTCTGAGGAATGCTACATTACTGACTCAGGTAATTATAACCAAAGGATTGAAAAATGATGGAGATTTTTAAGAAAACATGCACAGTATTGAATCGCTGTCTTTCAAAGGGCCTGGACCATTTCTCAGGGGCTTTCCTTGAAGTCTATACAGTTCACCTGCTGGGAAATAATTGAGGTAAATGAAGTCTTTATGCCTTTTTGTTTTAATTTGAAAACGTTGAATTGGTTAGTTAGTTAATAAATTAGTTGCTAACTTCATGGTACCCTTCAATGAACTAGCAGTCTTACAGTAAAGCAATAGTGTTCATTGCACACTGCTGTATAATTATTGGACTTTTTAACAATTCCTTTCCATAGCCTGGGCTACTGTTCATATTTCTGACATAATTTCTATGAGTAGGCTATAAGGACACAATCCACTGTGCTGTTTTTTTTTTTCCTTCAAAAATGCATTCCTAAAATCATCTAAAGCTAAAATTAGACTTCAACAGTCTGAGCTATAGTATTTCAGGAGTAGTTGTGTTCAGTGTTTACTGTTGTTAAATCCTGTATTTGTCTGTATATGGGAACAATGATGCAGAAAACTTAAGATTACATTCTGCTCGACTGCATGATTTATTCTGAAATGCCGTCTAGCAACATATTTAAGTACTGCCCCCCACAGTAAAAATTTAAGGGACGATATTTCTAAAATGCATATTTTTTAAACATTTTGTTTATTGTAGAAATAACTGTGCTATTCGTTTTTAGTTTTTTTTATTTATTTGAAAGTTCTCATTGAATTTTATTTTTCAAACAAGTGTACATCCAAACTACACTTTTTCAAATGTATCAGATTAACCAAGAGAAGCCTCGCACACATTCTGTACATGTGGTGGACAATTTGATTCAAAAATACTTGTATTGATCCCAAAGGGAAATTAGAAGGTGTAGTAGCTCATTTAATTCAAGAGTTCTTGTAGATGCTGATGGCTGTGGGCTGAAAGATCTTCTGTAGCGGTCTGTATTACAGCGAAGTTGAAGAAGCCTCCGACTGACGACTTTTTCTATGACAGTCTGATGAAGAGGATGCTCAGGGTTGTCCACAATGTTCTTGGTTTTATGTAGAATCCTTAACTGCACTTCATTTCCAGAGGTTCTGCTGTTGTCTCCAGAACAGAACCAGCCTTCTTTATTAGGATGTTTAGTCTTTTTAAGTCCCTGGCTCTGATGCTGCTGCCCCAACAGATGACCGACAAAATAACTTGGCTATCCTTTATGTTCCTCAACCTACCCAAACACTTCCAAAACAAAACAAGGTTTTCCTGTCCATTCTTCTTCTTCAGGTCCTTTCAATTTTAAATCTCTTCTTACTGAAGAATAACTAAGTTAACTATTCTGTAGCATGGTAGAAGTACCCCCAATCCCCCCAATATTGTTCAACAAAATCTGATCTCAGTGATGATATATCCATCCAATTCTTCCAATAATTAAATTAAATATCCCCATTTCTCCTGGAACGTGTTCAAAGTTCTCTCTGAGGTCCTCCCAACCACGCCTCTCCAGGTCTCACTGTCATTACCCACGTGAGCGTTGAAGTCCTCCAGCAGAACGAGGGAGTCCCCGTTAGGAGCGCTCTCCAGCACCCCCTCCAAGGACTCCAAAAAGGGTGGGTAATTTGAACTGCTGTTAGGCTCATAGGCACAAACAACAGTCAGGACCCGTCCACCCCCACTCATAGGTGGAGGGAGGCTACCCTCTCATTCACTGGGGTGAACTCCAACATACAGGCACTGAGACGGGGGTAATAAGTATGCCCACTCCTGCTCGGTGCCTCTCAGGATGGGCAACTCCAGAGTGTAAGAGTGTCCAACCCCTCTGGAGGAAACTGGTTCCAGAGCCAGAGCGGTGCGTCGAGGTGAGTCCGACTATATCTAGTTGGAACCTCTCAACCTCACACACCAGCTCAGGCTCCTTCCCCACCAGAGAGGTGACATTCCATGTCCCTAGAGCCAGCTTCTGTATCTGAGGATCAGACCACCAAGGTCCTTGCCTTCAACCACTGCCCAACACACATTGCACCCAACACATGACCCCCCTGACAACATAGCTCCTAGGATCATTCGGACACAAATATCTCCATGGCAGATTCTCCATGGGCGGCAGCCCAGATAGAGGGACATGTACAAGAGCAAAAGCTTGACAAACTATTTTAATGGTGTGCAGTGCACATCTTAACGGAGTTCCAAAAATTTGGAGGTGCACAACCACATGTAGGTGCAGGGGCAGCACGATTGGATCACTATTGGCGCGCGCCCAGCACGACAACTATAAACCTAGCTTAAGAAGTAGGCTATTGCTGCTGTAAGAAGAGTACTTTGGTGAAGAGCAGCCTAGTCCAGTGGTTCCCAACCCTGGTCCTCAAGGACCCCTATCCTGCATGTTTTACTTGTTTCCCTACAGAAGCCTGCCAATCACTCATTCAAACCAACCAAAGCAGTAATTCTCTCAACCCTAGTCCTCAATGACTGCTGTCCTGCATGTTTTAGATGTTTTCCTGATTTGACACCCCTGGTTTGAATGAATGAGTGATTGGCAGGCTTCTGTAGAACAACTTTTTTTCTGTTAACATGCATTTTCTGAAAGACTGGACCCTAAGGTACAGGAAAATACCAGAGCCCTGTAGAGATTTTTAGTTCATTTTTAGTATATTTTTTTTTACCAAAGTCATTTTCTGTTCATGTAATTTTACCTTTTTTTTTTTTTTTCCCAAGTAGGGGAGACCAGGGACAGTAGCAACAAGTCATTTTCTCCAAACAGAAACATAGAGTGATGACACTCACACTGTACATGCTCAGTTAGATGTCCCACCTTGTAAAGAAAAAGTAAACAGATTCAAAAACTGCTCCAGGATTTATTTAAAAAACTGTTTTTGAGGAACCAAAGTATTTTTTTATCCAGTTTTATTTTTGTTAAACTGTTGTCACTGTTTTTGTGATCCAGCTCAAACTTCTATGGTTTAAACAAGTGATCTGTTGACTTTTAACTAATCTAGTTAACATGTATCCAGATGAGCTTATTTAGCTAACACATGAGGTTTTATCATGGCTGACAGGAAGGGGGACAGTTGTAACAGTTGTTGTAACTGTCCCCATACGATAAATCCATATAAAAACAGAGCACATACAGATGAGATTAACATGTTGAAATTAAGTTTACACTTAAAAGGCTGTTGGGTATTCATGACAGTTTTATAGTTTAAAACATAAAAGTGTTTAAGATGTATTTTCTACAGTTGTTGTTTTCAACAATGGTTTTAAAATCCCAGTTTGTTTAATGTAAATGTTACATAATGTAGGCGTACAGTGACAATAGACAAAACTAAAGTTAATTGTCTCACAAACTGATCTGTTATCCTTGTGTCTAAAAGTCAACTGTATTTTATATCAATTAGAGTCTTTGACATCTGTATATAAGGTCTACTCATCAAGGCTAATCTATATTCATCATTTGATCAAAAAGAATAAATAAATAACACTGTAATATCATTAGAACTTACAGTTTTTATTCAATTATTAATAACATAAATATAAAAATAATGAAACTGTTATTTACAGTGAAATGTATTAATAATATGTTGTAACCACCCCCAAACAATGTTACAACTGTCCCCGGCCCCGGGGTCAGTTGTAACATCTGACTTTTCATTTTCAAATGCAAACTGTGAAGAATGTACATGATTTAATCATCTGTAAATGGTTTTGACTATTAACAGACAGATGTAAGTTTATTGTATTTTGTCTAATTCAAACCTCTGAGTAACAGAGTCAAATGTAAAAAGTGTTGCAGCTGTCCCCCCTCTCTCCTAATGTGTAATTTATGCACACTGTGGCCTTTGTCAAAACAAGAATTGCAACCTTTAGGCCCTCGTCTTGCTGTTGATGGATCATTTCAACAATACCTGTCAACCCCTTGTAAAGTCACATTATGTAAAATGAAATAAAATCAGGCTTCAAAATGTAACATTAAAACCACATTATATAGTAACACAACATGTAATAAAATCCTTGAACGCATTGTTTTTGCCACAGTATATAATAACTTACATTTTGTGTTGAACATTAATCGTGTCTTGATGCATCTCAGTGACGGGGGGTCTCTGCGGGGGCGGGGTACACCCTGAACAAGTCCATCACAGGGCCACACATAGAGACAAACAACTCTCTCACCTAGCGACAACTTCTTTAACTTTAAATGAACCTAACAGTGGTTTTTGGTGTGTGGGAGGACACTGGGGTGGCAGGAGAGAACATACAAGCTGTACCCAGAAAGGTCCGGGGGCCAGGATTTGATCTGGTGACCTTGCTGAAAGACATCAGCTCTACCTCCTGAGCCACCATGAAATGATGTCATGAACCTCATATTTATTTCCACAGAAACTCTTTGTTATGAGACTGTTATCTTGGCTTTACTGCTTTTGACAAAAAGAACTGACTCCTTTACAATCAACCCCGTGGTACTTCTTAATTATTATATATACAAATGCAGGTTCGGTAATAACGGAACTTTTATTCTCTTTATCTTTGTTGAATTGGTACCATCACCTCATTGCTACATCCAATAATCCAAAGGCTGTGAAAACTGTTAATTTATTGCACAAATTTAATATACTGTAACTACATTTTGTTTAGCTTTTAATGTATTAAGTTATTTTTCATTGTATGCATAAAATCCCACACATGGTTTTAGTTTTTCTTGTTTTTTCTATGATTTTCTTGTTTGTATTATGTCAGCAGCTACCTTGAAGATTGTTAATAAAATAATAATAATAAATCCTAAATAAATAAATAAAGCTCCACAATTTTTATCAGACTGATTCCTCCATGAACAATGTCTGTTTTATCACCATCATTAGTTTCTTTTCTTTTTTTCTGGACTTTTGACTTCTGATGACTTTTGACAGGAAAGACTTTAGAAACGTCTGTTTTCTGGTGGCCTACAACAGCTGGTTTCTGGAAGTGAATAGTTTTCTTGAGCATCAGCGCTTTCAGCATGAACAAACACTCCTACAGATTCTGTCAGACTTTCTTTTTCAGTTGAACCATTTTTGGATGATTGATAGATGGATAGATGGATCCTTTGTTGCAACAACAGACAGAGCAATTTAATAAAGAGTGCAACAAATTATTTTCTGTAAATTTTAATTATGAACATAAAGGGACCCATGATTAGTTGTAACATTAGACTTTATTTTACAGTTAAAATGTTTATCAAATAAAGACTGTAAAATACTGTGTGCTGTTTTAGATTAAAAATGATAAAATTAAAGTTTTAAAATATGTTACACAAACGGGGCCATTTTTTGTCACTTCAGTATAAAATGAAACTAAATATTTGTTTATATAGTTTATTTCTTCATCATCAGTGACTTTTTTTAAGTGAAGAGAAA
>NW_013953410.1:96905-98239 GCF_001266775.1 Austrofundulus limnaeus
ACAGTTCAAAATAAGACAAAAAACAATAATAGAAAGTCAGAAACATTCTTTCAACTTATTTTTAAATAATGATAAAGTTGGACATTTAGTAACTGAATGATCTAAACTGTTCCAGAACTCAACAGCTTGATACACAATAAAAATATCCAGCAGTTTTTGTTCAATAAAGTGGGATATGTAATTTATATCTTCTTCTAGTATTATAGAAATGATAATCTGAATTAAGATCAAAATAACTATAAAAATGTTTTGGTATAGAATGTGGAGAATTTATGACTTTATACATACATATTCCAAGCTGATACTTATTTACTCCATAAATTGATATGTGTAATTTTTTAAACAGAGTAGAGATGGAGTTAAATATGGAGAGTTAGTCGCAGTTCTAAGAAAAGATTTTTGGAGTTTATGAATTGGTTGTAAATATGATAAGTGCTAGCCCAAATTAAATTACAATATGAAATATAAGGATAAATTAAACTGTAATACAAAATAAGTATAGTTTTTGCTTGTAAATAAGGTTTAACTTTTCTTATAATTCCTAAAGATTTAGAAATCTTTCTACAGACAAATTCACAATGATTTTTGAAACAGAGTCTATCATCAATATAAACATGAAAATAATGACTATTCGGAAAAAAACATTTGTGGAAATAATGTGCAGGTTTGGGAGTATTCTGAAAACCTGCATCAACTTAATAAAATAAATAAAATTATGGCTTTTTAAATTATTTTTTCTCCATTGAAGGAAAGTACTATTTATTTATTTGCGTTTGAAAAGGTGAACTGAAGTCATGTCATGGACCATGGTAGTTTGTGTCTTCTCATGCGTGGGAAGATCTCACCTCATATCATATTTCACAGCTTACATTACTGTAGTCCTCCAAACACTTCGCAAAAATCACAAATATAGAATAGAATAGAATAGAAGTAGCTTTTATTGTTCCGCTGAGGGGAAATTCAGGTGTCACAGCAGCATCAGTACAGAGGTTCACACACTAGTTTACAAACTATAGACAGTGCACACAAAATAAAATTACCACTAACTAGCGAAGATACTAACAATAAAAATATAATGGACTGTGCAAGAACAACAAAAAAAGATATGTTTTGTTTTAGAGACTGCAGTTACCTATCAGAATTTGACATTAATAATCAGAATTTGCCTATTTTCAGTGCAAACAATCACAACAGCGTTTGTTTTGCACTGTAAAACAATCGCTGTTTGCAGTGTAAATGTAATGTGATACTGTAAAGCAGGGCTTCTTAACCTTTTTGACCTCAGGGCTCAATTTATTGAACATAAAGTGACACGAGGCCCAGTCAGACATTAC
>NW_013953410.1:99239-100603 GCF_001266775.1 Austrofundulus limnaeus
GTTTCCGACTGGTTAAAACAGAGTCTGTTATATCCGTGCCTTTAGCACTAATGTCTTTTGTCCACTGATGAAAAACATGTTAGGAGTAATATTTTAAATTCTATTCTGAATTTGACAGGGAGCCAGTGGAGAGAAGCTAAAACTGGAGAAATATGATCTCTCCTTCCAACTCTCATTAAAAACTCTAGCAGCAGCATTTTGGATTAACTGAAGACTTCTTAAACAGTTTTTGGACCCAGATAATAAAGAATTACAGTAATCCAGTCTAGACTAGGGTTGGGCGATATTGGCAAAAAAAATCAATCACGATTAATTGTGGTATTTAGCCAATAACGATTAATTTGGCGATTAATCCCCTGGAGTCCCTGGACACCCTTATGTTCTGGTCACATGACCAATTTAATGGGAAAGATTTGTTCTTCATTCTGTTCCAATTTGTCAAAATTACAGACTTCGGGCTATACATCAAATTTTAAATTATGTTGATAGATAAATCAATTTCAGAATTTATTTTTTTATGTTCGTCATATTTGAAGCGGAGAGGATCACCGATCAGACCGAACGGGGAAATCTCCAGTCAGTCTGCCTGCTGGCATTAATCCTATTAATCTTCAAGTGCCAAAAAAGAATCGATTGTTTTTCTGACTATTAATTGCACACGATACGATTATGCCCAACCCTAGACTGGACGTGATAAATGCATGAATCAGTTTTTCTGCATCATTTTTGGACAAAATATTTCTAATTTTGATGATATTACACAGGTGGAAGAAGGCGGTCCTGGTAACATTTTTAATGTGGGGGTCATGAGTATCTGTGCAGGACAGACAGCTAGTTTATTTTCTAATTTTGTCAATAAATAAGATCTGTACAAGTCCGAATGAATTTGTTGTCATTTTGATCAGCAAAAACTGTGAGAAAAACTTCAAAACGTGAGAAATAAAGCTCTTCAATTGTGGAATTAAATATAGCTGGAATTATGAGAAGCTGGGATCATATTGTTTTCATACTGATTTTTTATTTATTAATTTATTTATTTTTCCCAGAGATATTTGGTCAACCATAATGGCTACTATTCAACACAGGGATTTCAGATTATTTTGTTGTTTAGCTCTGATGAAGGGCTATCATTTCATGACAGAATTGTGTTTTTTATGCCACCTAGCAGTATGTAAAAGTATCCAAACACATAAGTGAAATATGTTATTTCAAGCCTGTACATCCGTATTATTATTACTACTAAAATGGACCACAGAGAACAGATCTGATCTTTTGTCCTGATGCATCTCAGTAATCCAGGTAAAAAATCAAAGGAAAAAAATTGTATAGGTCCTCTGGACGGGTTCTTCTTTAATGAAACGTTT
>NW_013953410.1:101603-102089 GCF_001266775.1 Austrofundulus limnaeus
ACATACAAAGCAGAACACAGCTAAATGTATCAAAAGTATGTCTATGTAATATTARAATTTTCTGAGACAATGAATTTTGGTTTTTCATTTTTTTCCAGTAAGAGGTTGTTATTTAACAGAGTTTTTGGACCAAAAAAATTGCAATATATCGCCTTGCTTACAGTATCGCAATATATCGGGATATATCGTATCGTGACCCCTCTGTCATGATATGTATCGTATCACCAAATTCTTACCAATACACAGCCCTACATACATGTCAACTTGTACAGATTGTAAGTTATAAGTATTTTACATCATTTTGCAGGTATACAGACGTATAGAGCAATCTCACAGATTTTTTCAAAACCTCATTTTCAAATTTATCTAACATGTCAGAGCCTGTAGGATGATTTAAAAAACAAATTTGTAGTGAATTACCCTATGAAACTCAGGACCAGCCTAACTTTCACAAAATAATCCTTCAAGATCTTGCAAAATGAAATC
>NW_013953410.1:102525-106128 GCF_001266775.1 Austrofundulus limnaeus
CTGCAAATGTATTTGATAATGTTTTGAACTTTTAAAGTATTGTATGATTAAAAACAGAAGCTGTACTTCATATTAGTGACAAACTTTGATGTTTTTTTGATGAGTTACTTTCATTTTTGCTTCTAATTTTCATTTAAAATAGGTTTCCATTCTCGGCACGTTTGTAAGGTTCTTCTTCTGCATATTAACAATGCTGTTAAACAACTGAGTGGTACACNGGATATAGCTCGCTAGCAGCCTCGCACCGAGGACCTATCCACGTCATCATTTACCCAGAATGCTTTGTGTGGAAATAAAATGGCTCCGTCCGTGTTAAAATATATTTTTAAACTTTTACTTTAAAAATGGTAAAAATTAAACATCCTACAGTATTTTTACAGTCTTTATTTTACAGTTAAAATATATGTTTATGAAATAAAGTCTAATGTTTCAACTAATCAGGGATCCCTTTAACATCCTGTTGGTTGTTATTGATCATCTGCACACAGTCGCCCTCCAGCAGATGATCAGAGAGATTCATGGAGCTGAAACAGGTAGTGCATCTCAAAATTTTCAACAAACGTTTTAATATAACATTCCAGTCATTATTGCCTTTAGGAAAATGTTTTTTGGGAGGTCACCTCCCAATACTACATTTCGTATCAGAAATGTACTTTTGATATTTAAGTATAATAATGGTCAAATACTATAAGATTTTTACGCAAGTAATATTCTCAGATAATATTCTTTTACTTCTTTTTAGTAATTTTATGGTAAGTTACTTGTACTTTAACTCAAGCATCACTTTGTCGACCTCACAACACTGCTTGTTTGCTGCCAGTCAGACCAACGCAAACATGTCGCTGTCACTTTAAGAAGGCCCGTCTGACGTCACATATGATGCCTTTAAGAAAACTCGGAAATTATGGCTGCAGCTTTCCATCGCTGTCAACATGTACCAATAAATGTGAAAATACAACTTATTTTAGTTTTAATATTGACACATTTATTAAATTAAACAAGCGTTATAGTTACCGCATGTTTTACAGTAAACCGGCTGCATTGTTTTGGTGAAAAACGGGAAAATATATTTTTATAGTTTAACTTATTTATTCTGATAAATTTAATGCTGTAAGGTTTTAGAATTATTTTGCTAGATTTGTGCATTATATTACATTCTGTACATCTTTTAACAGGACGTAGTGAGCTAAAGTTGGGACGTGAACGCAGTTTATTTGGTAATTCCTACTTTCTTAACTAACAGTAAACGCGTCAACTTGTGAAAACAGCCTGAGCGAATGATGTGTTTTAGTCTTATCCATCGGATGGTCGTTGTTGGTTTGTTTGTCATATTCTTTGTTGAAAAACGGAAGTGAGTAGTTTAAAACAGTTTGAATAAAACACACAGCGTGACCTTGTACCTCTGGAAGTGTTTGTGTTTGTGTGTGTGTGTGTGTTTGTGTGTGTGTTGGGCGCACTAATGGACGGAAGACATGACCGCCCTGGTTACAGCAGCCCCAGCAGGCCGTGCCAATGTAAAGAAAGCGCCTGACCTCACAGGTATGTTCACCTCAGGTGCTGTGTGTACGGTCTGACCGTAAACCGAGTGTTTCCCGTTAAAACCATGGGTTAGCTAACAGCAGCACACGCGGGCTTGTTGCACGTGCTTCACCAGCAACAAGGAGGAAGCAGCTGGAAATGAACTGTTTATAAAGCCATGTTGTTACTCAGTGAGTCCTGGTTGTTTCCCTGTTTTATTTTGTTCTTGGATTATATCTGCAGTCTGTTCTGTCAAACTCCCTCTTCTGTTGTCATCAGTCAGTGTTAGAAAGAAGTCTTTTAGCTGCATGTTTTACTTTATAATGTAGATAAGAGTCTAAACCAGGGGGGCCAAACATTTTCCCATTGAGGGCCAAGATCAAAACCAACCTGAGGGCCGTGGGCCAAATGCAATAATATAATACACGAAATGCAAATACTTCAAGTAAAGTTATACTTTGATTGAGCTAGCAGCCCACATTTTTTGTTTGTGTATTTGTTTTAGCCCATGGACAAAGAGAAAACTCAACGTTTGCTCAGGCAGCGAATGCTCATGACACTTTTCATAATTTAAAATATGAGTATATGTGGTCTTATAAGGTATGTAAATCTAGATATGGACTTAAATCTAATCTAAATGTCTCTAGACGTTACTTGTATTGTATGTTTAATCTTAATATAATTCAAAGAGAAACAGAGTACCATGAGTTAAGACTATCTGACCATCTCCTTGTACCTATAGTTGGATCAATGGTAAAAAAGACTAAGTGTAAGTATTTTATTTCTACGTACAACAGGAGATTACAATCTGGTAATCAGGACAACTGCTAGTGGGCCAAATCGGGCCCCACTTTGGGCACCTCTGGTCTAAACTCAGTCCAGACCAGTCCTGCTCAGGTTGTTTCACCTGAATGGAGTGGATCAGTGTTTTTTAGAAACTTAGTTGAGAAATCAAACTGCACACAATGAGATCTGGTGTTTATGACCCGTACAGAGCACATTATAGCAAAGTAAACAATCAGTATGATTATTAGGGGTGTAAGAAAATATCGATACACTGAAATATCGCGATATTTCATTTCCCGAGACTGTATCGATATTCTAAAGCCCTGTATCTATTTTTTATTAAGGTTTAAAATGTCAACTTTCCTGCCAGCCGTTCATTTTTATGTTGTAGTTCAGCCTCTGACCACTAGTTGGCAGCAGTGAGCAGCCATTTGGCTCCTCTACCCGTTGAGCACCAGAGAGTAAGGGTAGCATTAGCATTGTAAGTAAACATTAGCTTTTCTTTTTCTTTTTTTTTCAGTAAGAGGTTTTTATTTAATATAATTTTTGGACAAAAAATAGCAATAAATCACAATATATCACCTTGATTACAGTATCGCAATATATCAGGATATATCGTATCGTGACCCCTCTGTTATGATATGTATTGTATCGCCAAATTCTTGCCAATACACAGCCCTAATGATTATTTCTGCATTTTAAAAGGTAAATAACTCCCTATGATTGGGCACATTTTGTTTTGGACAGTGTTGTAAATGTTAAACTTTCATGTTATCTGAGGTTTTACAGCATTCATGGGCAACTATTTTCTCCCCAAACTTAAACATGGACCTGGACCAATATATTATATTCATTTTGCCTGATATCACATTCAGTTCTTCCAGACAAAATTTATACTTTGCTAGAATTTTTATTCAGCTATGAAGAGTAGACATTACAACTGAACAAAAAAAAAAAAAATCAGAACCAGTCGCATAGAGTGTTTAATTTTGATGTACTACATGTAGTTGTTTATTTTTTTTTATTTACACACTCAACAAAAGAAAAAACATTTATTAAAGAAATACACGGAACAAGAAAATGTGCTGGAGGGGTAAGAAAGCAACCTCCCATCCAAAAGTAACAAAAGATAAACTATAAGATAAAATTAAGTAAAAGATAAAATAAAAAATTAAATAGTTAAATAAAACAATCTAAAAGAACAACAGTTTTTAACTTTGGGCCGCAGAGGGCCGTGGGACCACATTGATTTTGAATAAGGTGCAATACACTTTCTCACCACTAGTAGCAGTAGTGCAC
>NW_013953410.1:107128-108601 GCF_001266775.1 Austrofundulus limnaeus
CTCTTGGAAGAGAGACGAAACGTTTCATTAAAGAAGAACCCGTCCAGAGGACCTATACAATTTTTTTCCTTTGATCTGATCTTTTGTTTTAAGTTTTCCATCAGCAAAATATTTTATTTGTAAAGACCATTCTAAAGTCACTTCTCATATAAATACAAGAACATCTTAAACAGCCACAACCGTGAGTTCTAGTGTGTGGGTGCTTTGCATATGTTTATGCTATCGCTATGCCGTATCTAGTTTTTATTATTTTTTTAATAATTTGAGAACCATCTTTGAGCAAAAGGAACCATAAGCTTGGTGTTTATTTTTCTAAACTTCTGTGATTCTTTACAGATTGCACTGTTGGGTTCCTGGGGTCCAGGCCCTAAAACAAGGGATGGATGTGTGAGTGTGGCCGAAGCTCACGTGTTCTGTGGATTTAGGGCGGTGACGCTGCCCTGACCGGCGCCATGCAGCAGAAAGGTGCCATCCAGATTATCGAATGGGAGGACCTGGACAAGAGGAAGTTCTACTCACTGGGTGTGTTCATGACCTTGACTACCCGGGCCACGGTCTACCCCTTCAGCCTGATTCGTACCCGCCTGCAGGTGCAGAAAGGAAAAGCCCTGTACTCTGGCACCTTTGATGCTTTCTGCAAAATTCTGGGAGCAGAGGGCATGAGGGGCCTGTACCGTGGCTTCATGATCAACACGTTCACTCTGGTGGCTGGTCAGGCGTACATCACCACCTACGAACTGGTGCGCAGGTATGTGTCCTTTCACACGCCCAGCAACACGGTCAAGTCAGTAGTGGCAGGAGGAGCAGCGTCCCTGGTGGCTCAGACCATCACCGTGCCCATAGATGTGGTGTCCCAGCACCTGATGATGCAAGGCCAAGGGGAACACTTGTCCCGCTTCAAAGTCAAACCCAAAATGATGCTCGCTACAACCAAACGCAGGCCTACCTTTGGGCAGACGCGAGACATCACCGTGCAGATATTCACAGCCGACGGCTTCAGGGGATTTTACCGGGGCTACCTGGCATCGCTGCTCACATACATCCCCAACAGTGCTCTCTGGTGGCCTTTTTATCATCTTTATGCAGGTACATCAACACCCTTTTCCTGTCTTTAGCATGGCATCTCCTGACATTCAAGGTTGACAACTATGTCAGACTACTGAGGTCTGAATGGCAGATGTGCACTTTTATTGGCATATTTTGGCTTTACACTGTGTTACTATTCTTTACCTTCTCAGAACAGCTGTCTTTATTAGCACCAAGTCAGTGTCCCCACCTGATCCTGCAGGCTGTGGCAGGACCAATGGCAGCAGCAACCGCCTCCACCATCACAAACCCTATGGATGTTGTTCGTGCAAGAGTACAAGTAAGCACGCAAGGCTTTTAGGTTGCTTCATTTAGGCTGTTTTAAAAACTATTCACCTTCTGTGGCAGATGTATGTTTTCTCCACACACACACACACACAGTGCTGG
>NW_013953410.1:109601-113783 GCF_001266775.1 Austrofundulus limnaeus
AGAGACGAAACGTTTCATTAGAGAAGAACCCGTCCAGAGGACCTATACAATTTTTTTCTTTATGATTTTTTACCTGGATTACTGAGATGCATCAGGACAAATCTCCTTAGATGTTTTCTCTGCTTGATGCATGCTAATGATTTGTCCCTTTTCAGACTGACATCTTTTCCACAAAAGTATTGTGTCTTTCTACATGGTTTAAGAAATGAGAAGCAACTCACTGCACCAGTTGGGGTTAAATAACTTGTTGCAAGCTGAAAGATAATATCCAGTGCAGTAATTCTCCAATAGGAGGCTTCTACCGATTTGTTTAGTTCAATCCAGGTGGCAACTTTTTCTTGACCAGGCAGTGTATACAGACAGAGGTAAAAACATTACTGCACACTTTGCACGTTTACGTGGTGTGTGACCATAAAGATGGTTGTTTTGAGAGATTTCCTTTGAGCTTTGAACCTGGCCACATGAATATTTGCACCTGACAAAGCCGATCTGACCTATCTCCCCAGGTGGAGGGACAATCGTCCATCATCGGGACCTTCAAGCAGCTGCTGGCAGAGGAGGGGGTCTGGGTAATGACCAAAGGACTGTCAGCCCGCATTATGTCCGCCACACCCACCTCTGTGCTCATCGTGGTGGGATATGAAACTCTGAAGCGGCTGAGCCTGCGGGCCGAGCTGATCGAGTCCAGACATTGGTGAAAAGCAGGTAGAGGGGGGACCAGGACAGAGACCATGACCCAGATGTGTCGCTTGGGTCGCTGCAACAATTTGTCAAATCCTCTACTTATTTTCTTCTGCACACAAAGACCTCTGTTTTTAAGTATATGTGGAGACTGGACGGGCGTCTTTTTCCTGTTTGATCCATTTTAATGGGATTTCTGCCAACACATTAACATAATCTAATGATTTGTGTGAGTGATGCGCACACTTGTGAAATGGGTACATGTTTTTGCCCATGTAAGGTCTTTGTCTTATAAATGAGTCTAAAAAAACTGGAAGAATAAACAAACAAACAACAAAACAAAATCAAAAAGGAAAGGTGCATTTTAAAGAAAAAATTTGAGGTTTAAATGATTTATTATAAGCTTAAGTTTGGATGTGTTCCTGTATAGTAGGGCTGTCCAAACATTTAGTCACATGGGCCAAAATCATAAAGTCAGAAGGACCTGAGGGCCAAAAATATTTCTCCTTTACCTGCTCAACAATAAACTAAACACTGAATACTTTAATTAAACAAATAAAGTAGTCCGATTTATTGCTGGAAACAAGTGCGTAAATTAATGTAGATCCAGAAGTTTAAAATTGTTTTGCAGGTTTCCCTAACTGAAAGAAATTTTGCAATTTTCTAGGTTTCAGTTGGGGAAAAATAAACCAATTTAATCAATTCTGATCAATAAAATCAGGATTTATGTCATTCTTTTATTGAAAATGCTTGTGTTCAGATGAATTTAATAAATGAATTGGAGTGCAGCAAAATCAGCTTCTGAGTAGAAGTCACTAAATAAATGTGGAAAAAGATAAAAGTCTGGTTATTTAAAGACAAATAATTTGTTTTGTTGCCAATATTTTTATTATAAGATTTTATTTTGTGATAAATTAGCCCTAATAATTAATATAAAGTCTCCACATCAAACAGCTGTGCCAGGGGGACAAATTTGTAAATTTGTAAAGAAATTAGTATAAATCTTCTATAATTCTTGAACTGAAGTCAGGGGCCACAAATGGCCCCCGGGCCACACTTTGGACATCCCTGCTGTATAGGTTACTGGAACTACCTGTAGTAAAATATCTGCTCTTTGCCTTTATCGTTGTATTTTATCAAACTGATGCCAGCCAAACAAAATCACCTCCACTGTCGACTAAATCTGCTTCCTGCAAAGGTTCAAAGAGAAACTTCTCTTGTTCTGGGAAAACTGGAGCCAGTTTATAAACAACAATATATTTTATCATGAGGCAAATAATTAAACCTAGCATTATCCCCATGGGCCAAATGCAGGTGTTACATTTTGGTGATGGAGGATCAAACAGTTGTTGGGCGGAGAAGCAACATGAACTACACAACTGCCTTCAGATTCACAATGTTTTACACATCAGCACCAAACGATGCTGTCTTCTTTCCATTTACTGCCAGAAAACACACCTTAAAGACTTTTTGTGTCCATTTTAACAAAGTAAACTTATATTTGTAAATTTGCTGTTGATTAGATTTGTGTGAATGGGAGTTCTTGTTATTTGTAAATTGTAAGAAATCTTACGACAATAATTCCAAGTATAAAAGTTGTTACCTATAAAGGTTACCTGTTGAGAAATAAAAGTTTATAAAACAGCTGTGTGAAGTGTTTTAAATGCTGAGGCCCTGTGCAGATATGATGACCAGTAATGAGGTCTGAATCATGTTTTAAAGACTGACTGCAGTGCTCGTGTCCAACCACTAGAGGGAGCACTTTATCCTCACTATAATCTGACCTTATGGAAACCTTTCCTCATGTTTTTATTACTGATTAAGAATCATAATGTTTGTTTTTGTCAGTAGTTAAACTTAATGTAGCACAATTATAATAAAGACAAAGTTGCTGCTCTTTCTGTAATAGAAATGTTTTTCTTCGCAGCGCTTTCCTCTGCTCTCTAATTTGATATGCCTCAATAATTTTAATTAAAGGAAACAGCGTGTCAAAGTGATGAGAAACAACTGAAAGAGCATTTTACCACCAAATATGCTGATTGGAAATGAGTCAGTATGAAAACAGGATAAAAAGATCATTTTCAAAATGAAATGGAAGTAAAGATGGGCAGACTGGAAAAACAAATATATTCAGACAGGTTAGACAATTTCAAAATAATCAACAGAAAATCAAAACTGAGCATTCATAAGATTTTGTTTCTATTTACATTTTACACATCACCTTTTTGGAACAGGAGTTATGATTCACTGTGTGCCCATGTTGCAGCACAATTTACTAGTTTTATGGTTCAGACAAAATTGTTGGTAGCCCTCTGTTAACTGTTAAATAACTTGAAAATGAAAGCTAATATTAAATAAAAATTAACCAATGAAAATCACACCCAGCTCTTGAATTAAACATTATTAAAAAAAATAAAATATTGAAACAGGCCTGGGTAAAAATGATGGTTTTTGTTGCAACCATTTGAGGCAATCACTGCAATCAATAGACATCTGTTATTATCGATGACACTGTTGCACCTGTCCACAGGTAATTTAGACCAGTGTTCAAACTGCTCCTGTTGTCTCAGGTATAAAGGTTCAGACAGCATGTTTCAGCTCCTTCCACAGATGTTCAACAGGATTTAGATCAGGGCTCATATTTATAAAACCTCTTAGAGTGGATTTTTAGACTTAAGTACTGAAAATGTCTTAGATTAACTCCTACTGTCAGACTTAAGTGTAAGTGCCAGTTATCAAAAGTCTTAAGTCTAATAATCACTCTTACTCTGAAGAAAAGTTCAGACTGCTCCAGTGTGCATAATGTTGAACTAAAAGGTGGATATCTGTGTAGCTTTTGGAGAAAATATTAAATATAGTCAGCTGGTGAGTGCATGTGACCCTCCCCTCAAAAGAAAGAAATGAGGACATTTGATGTAATTTACAGACAATCAGAACAAGGTGAACATTAGTGTGTTGAAAGTAAACTTATCTTAGGATTTTCACAGTTTTATCTTCACATTTCTCCAACAATATTCTTGAACATGAAATCTGAGGCAGTGATTGGTCCATGTCAGTGTTTTTTCTAACGACGTCATCCAGGATCAGCTTTGTGGCACAGCCAGGTGTCACAAATCAGCTCTAAGACTGACARTTAAGATTTACTCCTACACTTCACTTAAAGTAAGACTGACACTTAAGATTTACTCCTACACTTCACTTAAAGTAAGACTGACACTTAAGAATTACTCCTACACTTCACTTAAAGTAAGACTGACACTTAAGAATTACTCCTACACTTCACTTAAAGTAAGACTGACAAGAATTACTCCTACACTTCACTTAAAGTAAGACTGACACTTAAGATTTACTCCTACACTTCACTTAAAGTAAGACTGACACTTAAGATTTACTCCTACACTTCACTTAAAGTAAGACTGACACTTAAGATTTACTCCTACACTTCACTTAAAATAAAACTGACACTTAAGAATTACTCCTACACTTCACTTAAAGTAAGAC
>NW_013953411.1:0-686 GCF_001266775.1 Austrofundulus limnaeus
ACACACACACACACACACACACACACACACACACACACAGAGTAAGGTGCTCCCTCATCATTTTATTTAGCTTTACTTTCAGTTTTATCTGAATATATTTTTATTTGTTAACAGGAACAAAGTGTTTGAGACAGAACTGAGCTCAGAGATATTTTACTAACACACCCCGGCTCATCCTCTGAGGGGTCAGACCAGACGCCAGTCCTGTTAGACCTGCAGGTCCAGGTCCACTTTAACTGAACCCCTGAGATCTGCAGATCCCCTGATACCTGCAGACCCCCTGAGATCTGCAGACCCCCTGAGATCTGCTGACCCCCTGAGATCTGCAGACCCCCTGAGATCTGCAGATCCCCTGAGATCTGCAGACCCCCCGGCTGTCTGAGAGGAGGTGGTCTACCTGTCCTTTCCACCTCAGACTCTGACAGAACTGTTGAGCAGAAACAGGTAGAGTTTGATGTGGAAACAGTGAACTGCTGGAGGCTTCACCTCTCACTGTGTAGCCCACCAGAGACCACCTCTAAGTCTGTAGCCCACCAGAGACCCTCAGTCTGTGGCCCACCAGAGACCACCTCTAAGTCTGTAGCCCACCAGAGACCCTCAGTCTGTGGCCCACCAGAGACCACCTCTAAGTCTGTGGCCCACCAGAGACCCTCAGTCTGTGGCCCACCAGAGACCACCTCTAAGTC
>NW_013953411.1:2873-3433 GCF_001266775.1 Austrofundulus limnaeus
CTGGAGACAAGCTGGAGACAAGCTGGAGACAAGCTGGAGACAAGCTGGAGACACCTGCAGCTGAAGTTGGACAGGTTCAAGGCAGGTCAGAGAAATGACTCAGATTATTTTAGAATAAATTTTTTTCACAAATCTTTTTAAAACTCAAATGTCTTCAGCTCACATGAAGTCGAGACGAGGTTCAGGATATACTCAGGAGACACTCAGGAGACAATCTGGAGACAATCTGGAGACACTCAGGATACACTCAGGAGACAATCTGGAGACACTCAGGAGACAATCTGGAGACACTCAGGAGACAATCTGGAGACAATCTGGAGACACTCAGGAGACACTCAGGAGACAATCTGGAGACAGTCTGAAGACAATCTGGAGATGTTCTGATGAATTTTGTTGTCCAGCTCGTCTCAGCTCAGAGAGACGAGACTCTCAGAGTCCTGTGGACCAGCAGCGGGTTCTGTTGGAGGTTTGCTCTATTTTCTGTGGTGGTGTTGAGCTGGAGCATCGTGTGACATGTACACACACACACAAACACACACACACACACACACACACACACA
>NW_013953411.1:5779-9536 GCF_001266775.1 Austrofundulus limnaeus
ACCATCAGTAATAATCGTTAACCATCGTAACCATCGTTAACCATCTGTAACCATCGTTAACCATCGGTAATCATTGTTAACCATCGGTAACCATCGGTAACCATCGTTAACCATCGGTAATCATTGTTAACCATCGGTAATCATTGTTAACCATCGGTAATCATTGTTAACCATCGGTAACCATCGGTAATCATCGTTAACCATTGGTAATCATTGTTAACCATCGGTAATCATCGTTAACCATCTGTAATCATTGTTAATCATCGTTAACCATTGGTAATCATTGTCAACCATCGGTAATCATTGTCAACCATCGGTAATCATTGTTAACCATCGGTAATCATCGTTAACCATTGGTAATCATTGTCAACCATCGGTAATCATTGTTAACCATCCGTAATCATCGTTAACCATCGTTAACCATCGGTAATCATTGTTAACCATTGGTAATCATCGGTAAGCTTCAGATCAACCCTGAGCAGAGAATCTCTGACCTGAGGATCTGTTCTAAACACATCCTGAAATACCCAGAGTCAAATGTAGAAACTTCTGCTGGAAGAAAGTTCAGTTTTTATTTCTTCATCTTTTCTTTGACTTCAGGAGCCTAAAAAATATGAACTTGTTAGATTAAACTTGAGTTTTACCTGAGATGATCTGAGATGATCTTCTCTGAGACACCTACATCTAGATCAACTGGACCATCAGGGTCCAGCTCATAATAAAAACCAATTAAGGTTGTCTCGTTCTCTCAAGTTCTCTCAAGTTCTCTCAAGTTCTCTCATATCCTCTATTGTTCTCTCTTGTTCTCTTGTGTTCTGCTGATTAACGTTAAGACCACTATCTGATATAAAAAGTGGGCGGAGCTATTGATTTTCTGACATCATAGAACAGGAAGTCTTTATCTGCGTGCAGCTCTGACCCTTTGCTAATAGGTGGGTTTAACCTGTGCAGGAAGCCCCCCTCAGAGACAGACCCTCTCTAGTCTTACTGTGTCCTGCAGCACAGCTGAGTCGGTGTGAGTGGAGGACTCGTCTGGTTCTGGTTCTGTCTGATCCGTTCCTCCAGTCAGAACCTGTTCTGGTTCTCATTAATGTCCACTCCTGTCACCTCCAACGCTGCCTGATAAAACGTGTCCTTCGAAGTGCCGCCTTTTCTCCGTCTCTTCTTCCTCGCAGCACCCCCCGGGTCCCTGGAGTCCGGTGGACCGGGCCGGGCCGGGCCGGGCCGGGCCGCAGATAGACATTTGTGGGATAGACATCTACTGCTCAGGACAGCACAATCATTTCCATTTTCCCCTCTGTTGCACAGAAGAGATAAGACACCTGCGTGGCTGTGCTAATCAGATGAGCTTCAACAGAACTTTATCACTGACATTTACCTCTGTTTACCCAACTAATTTCTCTTAACTGCACTGCTGAACTTTTATCTGCAGAATACATACAGCTGCAGAAAGAGCAAGAAGCTAACATGCAAATTCACAAATATGTGCAGGAAGATAACCACAGCAAGAACTGAAGGAAGCTTTTTCTGTTCAGAGGACGAAGAGGTGAAAACAAAACGTGACAGTGTTGGAGCTGACGAGCTGAGCCTTCCTCATCATCCTCCTCTTCATCATCCTCCTCTTCCTCCTCATCCTCTCACTCAGAATCTTCATCAGCTCATGTAGACCTGGATCAGGATTTAGACTTCCATAATCTTAAACATCGTCTCTCCAGAGGATGAACCTTCAGAGTTCTGAAGGATCGGTTGTCCTCCCCCGGTCCTCAGGTGGTCCTTCAATGGTCCTTCAGTGGTCCTTCAGTGGTCCTCAGGTGGTCCTTCCTTCAGTGGTCCTCAGGTAGTCCTTCAATGGTCCTTCAATGGTCCTTCAGTGGTCCTCAGGTGGTCCTTCCTTCAGTGGTCCTCAGGTAGTCCTTCAATGGTCCTTCAGTGGTCCTCAGGTGGTCCTTCAGTGGTCCTTCAGTGGTACTCAGGTGGTCCTTCCTTCAGTGGTCCTCAGGTGGTCCTTCAGTGGTCCTTCAGTGGTCCTCAGGTAGTCCTTCAATGGTCCTTCAGTGGTCCTCAGATGGTCCTTCAGTGGTCCTCAGGTGGTCCTTCAATGGTCCTTCAATGGTCCTTCAGTGGTCCTCAGGTGGTCCTTCAGTAGTCCTTCAATGGTCCTTCAGTGGTCCTCAGGTGGTCCTTCAATGGCCCTTCAATGGTCCTTCAGTGGTCCTCAGGTGGTCCTTCAATGGTCCTTCAATGGTCCTTCAGTGGTCCTTCAGTGGTCCTTCAATGGTCCTTCAGTGGTCCTCAGGTGGTCCTTCAGTGGTCCTCAGGTGGTCATTCAGTGGTCCTCAGGTGGTCATTCAGTGGTCCTTCAGTGGTCCTTCAATGGTCCTTCAGTGGTCCTCAGGTGGTCCTTCAGTGGTCCTCAGGTGGTCCTTCAGTGATCCTCAGGTGGTCATTCAGTGGTCCTTCAGTGGTCCTCAGGTGGTCCCTCAGTAAGGCTGAAATGTTTTCTTGAATAATTCCAGTAATTCGATTACTAAAAATCCTGGAGGCAAATTTTCTGCCTCGAAGCTTCATAAAAATATGTCCTGTTAAAATCAGCGCACTTTTGCCGGCCGGAATGTTCTTTGAGTGTTTCAGTGCTATGACGTTAGCGCTTCTGCTAACGGTTACACTAGCTGCGTTTCCATTGACCATGAAAATACGCAAATTAGAATTTTGAAAATAAATTTGCTCAATGGAAACACGTCAAGTTTGAAAAAAATCGTTTTTTGACAAAATGTTTTTGCGCTAGGATGAGGTGGTTTTTCGGCCGTATTAAAATTGATGTGTTTCACAAAACTGCAATGGAAACAGTTTTTTCACATCACTGGAGTCACGTGATCAACAACCGTCTGTTTCTACTGGTGAAAAAGACGATGATGAAGAAGATCTTAACTTAAAGAGATACCTGGAGGGAATATTTCAGTTTAAATTTATTTATTGAAAATAGTAGAATTTGTTTCCTTTTTGCTGATTTTAATCTCTTTGAAACCTGTCATTACTCTTCATTTATTACTGCTGTCATATTATCATTTATTTCTGCTGTCATATATAACTAACCAGTCAAGACTAAATATTTTATTGCCTAAAATGGGAACTTAATAAAACTTAATAAAAATATGAATTTAGTTTTTAACTGGATTGTTCCATGTGTTTAAATAAAATAAGTCTGGAACATTGAAGTTGTGACTTTATAACATGTCAGTGTCACATATTAAAGAATCTGACTCAGCAGGTCAGACGTTTTAAAGATGGGAGCCTGAAAACTGGATTTGGTGCACCGCTACATGTTCCCTGATGAGTCTCTGCATGAAAGTTTGATGTGGATCACTTGGGTTCTGGTTCTGACCCGTGTGTGTTTCAGCAGCTGGAGGAGGAATCAGAAGCTGTCACAAATTGAAAGTGAAGACCTTCCAGAAACTCAGATAATCACATGAATTAATTAAAACAGTTTCTTGACATTCTGTTGGCTCAGAGAGGAAAGAGACTGAGGCGAAGCCTCGAAATTAATTCTTCAGTTTGTGACTCGATAATTAATTCAATCATTAATTCAATCATTAATTCATGTCTGCTGGAAGAAGTCCTCCTGGTGCTGAGAAGGATGGTTCAATCAGACTCCTATCAGCAGGGAGGACAGGAGGACAGGAGGGATAGAGAGGACAGGAGGACAGGGAGGACAGGAGGGATAGAGAGGACAGGAGGACAGGGAGGGAAAAGGAGGACA
>NW_013953411.1:15604-18400 GCF_001266775.1 Austrofundulus limnaeus
AGAGTAGTTTTATTGTGAAACAACCTGCTGTTTTTTCACAATAAGAGTAGTTTTAGTTGTCATTTCACAATAAAAGCTGTTGTTTCACAATAAGAGTAGTTTTATTGTGAAACAACCTGCTGTTTTTTCACAATAAAAGTTGTTTCACAATAAGAGTAGTTTTAGTTGTCATTTCACAATAAAATTTGTTGTTTCACATTAGAAGTAATTTTATTGTGAAACAAGCTGCTGCTGTTTAAAGGACGATGTAGGTTTTAGACTGAACCTCAGCTCAGATCCAGAGTTTAGACTGAACCTCAGCTCAGATCCAGGGTTTAGACAGATCCAGGGTTTAGACAGTTCCAGGGTTTAGACAGATCCAGGGTTTAGACAGATCCAGGGTTTAGACAGATCCAGAGTTTAGACTGAACCTCAGCTCAGATCCAGGATTTAGACAGATCCGGGGGTGGGGTTGGCAGCATCCTGATGATGAAGTTCAGTTTTGGTTGAGCTGCTCTCTGATTGGCTCGTCATTATCCTCCTATCTTTGTGTTTTGGATGTTTTTCCCATCACTCCTTCTCGCTCTGTGGTTCAGATTGGCCCGACCCGTTTGGTTCTCCTTCCAGTAATACCCCCCCCACACACACACACACACACAGTCGGGCCTTCTTGTAATAAATGTGTTTGTTATTGGCGTGGAGCTGATAAGCTGAGGGTTTAATATGAGGCCACACACACACACACACACACACACACACACACACACACACACACACACACAAGTTGTTGGGCTGAGCCTTGTTTGATGTGAACCTGTGAAAGGTTCTGAAGAACCTGGTGGAGCAGAGGAGACCCCCCCCCCCGGTCAGATCTCCTTCATTAGACCAGTGTTAACTGGCCTGTGTCATATGGAAATCCTGCCATTTCCATGTTTTCAGACGCAGGCGTAAAGCTTTTATCTATTGAAATAAATTCTGGCAGATGTTGGACTTTAGAACTCAGGATAATCATGTTTACTGACGGGCCGATCGGCACTCTGTGCTCCACTGAACAACCAGGTCCTCCCATGGCAACCCGTCTGGATTGGATCGCTGGTAACAAATCTGATATAATATCTGCTGCGCTCTGATTGGATCCTGCTTTAATTAACTGATAGTGAGGCTGGCTGTGATTGGACCAAAGTAGCAGGATTGGTTTAAAGTTTCTGCTGAGATGAAAGACGATGTGAAAGTGATATTTGTTGCTTCCTCCCGAAGGACGGATGTCCAACAGGAAGCGCAACAAAAAGCTGCGGCGGCGGCTGCGGTGCTCCTCCTCCTCCAGCTGCAGCCAGCAGCTGGCTCCGCCCCCGATCCCGTGTTTCGTGGAACGGCGGCCTGAAGGCAGGATCCTAGAAGGAGCGGAGCAGGAGAGTTCAAAGCGTTATCACGCAGCCAACGTCTTTTCATCATGTTTTAGAAACAAGCGTTCGCACTAATCCCCCAATAATCTCTCCAGGAGAACTGGGCCGATAAGGAGCGCCACCCACGGCTTTTCAAACACTTTCTGCTCCGTCTCCTCTCACTCCCTCCTCCTCACGCTCCTCCCTCGCTCTCTTCCTCCTGGAAGGACGAGTGAAGGTGATGGTGGTCTCGTCCTCATCCTCCTCATCCTCTCAGAGTGGGTTTGTTTACATCCTGATTCTGATCTGCAGAGTTTATCTGGACTCATCAACAGTGTTTCTGTTTCTCTCCTTCCTCCGCCCATCAAATTACAATGTTAATTAAAATGATGCTCCTTCAGAAGATGACAAATCCATGATTACGGTGAGCGCCGGAGCACCTTCTGCCGTGCCCCCCAGAAGAACGGGACACACGAGGAGCATTAATGAGGCGCTGCAGCGCTGCACGTTTCACGAGAACTCTTCAACAACTGGAGTTTACAGAGAACTGAACCGTGTGGTCTGCAGGAACCATCAGCTTCAACTCTACAACACAATCAACTTTATTATAATTTAACTCTACAGGAGTCAAACACAATCAATTTTATTATAATTTAACTCTACAGGAGTCAAACACAATCAACTNGAGGACAGGAGGACAGGGAGGGAAAAGGAGGACAGGGAGGACAGGAGGGATAGAGAGGACAGGAGGACAGGAGGGATAGAGAGGACGGGAGGACAGGGAGGACAGGAGGTACAGGAGGGACAGGGAGGACAGGAGGACAGGAGGACAGGGAGGGAAAAGGAGGACAGGGAGGGACATGGAGGACAGGAGGACAGTGCTGGGGATGAGGCTCAGCTCCCACCACACCAAACCCAGCTCACTTCCTGTTCACTTCCTGTAAACTGTGTTGTGGCGGCCATCTTGAAAGGGTCCAGAGATATTTTGCTAACAGCAGACAGGATGTGTTGGTTCTGTTCAGGAAGGTCCAGTTGAGTTCTGCTGGTCCTGGGCTCGGTTCTGTCCCTGCAGCTTGTTCAGGAGGTGTATCTGTTGGTTTACTGAGGTCAGAACCTCCACAGGTTTCACAACCCGGGTCAGCGGCGCCGCTCGGCCCGATAAGCGTCTGAGGATCGACCAATGAGAGGGCAGAGATCTGAGCGCCGATGGAGAGCAGGGATAATGGGGGTCAATGTGGTCACATGATGGACCAGATCCAGGACTCAGAACCAGGAAGATTCTTGGCTGGTTCTGGTCCAGATGGAGCTGGTACCAGTGGTTCTGTAAACCCTGACAACACCTGTGGCTCCAAACTTCCTGTCAGACTCAGTAAAACAACAACTTCTGCTTCCAGAACCATTTTAATTTACCCCCTCCTTCTCTCTGCCTCTCTTC
>NW_013953411.1:24802-26139 GCF_001266775.1 Austrofundulus limnaeus
ACTTTATTATAATTTAACTCTACAGGAGTCAAACACAATCAACTTTATTATAATTTAACTCTACAGGAGTCAAACACAATCAACTTTATTATAATTTAACTCTACAGGAGTCAAACACAATTTTATTATAATTTAACTCTACAGGAGTCAAACACAATCAATTTTATTATAGTTTAACTCTACAGGAGTCAAACACAATTTTATTATAATTTAACTCTACAGGAGTCAAACACAATCAATTTTATTATAATTTAACTCTACAGAAGTCAATCACAATCAATTTTATTATAGTTTAACTCTACAGGAGTCAAACACAATTTTATTATAATTTAACTGTACAGGAGTCAAACACAATCAACTTTATTATAATGTAACTTTATGTAAAGGAAGGACAGCTTCTTTACTCATTATTTTATAAAAAAAAAAAGATTCAATGTTTTTTTATTAAAAGTGATTTAATTGAAACATTTAATGAATTAATAAACAAACAGTGGTTTATTTGATTTATGCTCTAATTTAAAGAAATAATCTACTTAAAACACTCAGATTAATGTGGTTACTGCCTGAAACAGAGCTGTGTGTTCTGGATCTGGATCAGGATCAGGATCAGGGGTCTAGCTTCAGAGTCTGGTCCTCAGGTGGTTCTGGACCTTCAGATCTTTGCTGACTTTATTTGGACACTTCCTGTCAGAGGGTGATGTCATCAGTTTGCCCCTCACCTGAAGGAGGAGCTCCTTCCCTCCGTACAAACTGAGAAAAGCAGGGAGGAGGTTCATCAAAGGAAACAAAACGAGAGGAGGAGAGGAGTTCATCACTCAGAGAAAATGACTGCTATCTGCATCAGGCTGTCATCTGCAGGGAGGAGGAGGAGCAGGAGGAGGAGGAGGAGAGGGAAACCTCTCCTGTATCTCTGAGCTTCATCTCCTGCAGTTCAGGAGCTGCTCTCCAGGACTGCCTCATTTTCAAATCTCTTATCTGAGCTGCTTTTCAGTATCTCTCTCTTAGATTTTTACATGTTATTTGCATTCAGCTCATCAAACCTGCTCCTCTTTCTTCTCCTCTGAGACACTCAGACCTGCAGCAGCACCTCCTCAGCTGTAGACTCTGGGTCTGGGTCTGGACCTGGACCTGGACCTGGGTCTGCATGGGTCAGAGGACCTGTGAGCAGCAGCAGAGGGAAAGTTGGACTCGAGCAGCTTCCTGATGTTTATCTGCTTCCTTTTCTTCTTTGTGTTTCTGCAGGATTCACACACTGACCTCTTTGTTTGGGACAGTGAGCCCCCCAACACACACACACACACACACACACACACACACACACACACACACACACACAC
>NW_013953411.1:32440-34744 GCF_001266775.1 Austrofundulus limnaeus
TAGCTGATGTTTGTTAGCTCCAGGAGGACTTTAGCTGATGTTTGTTAGCTCCAGGAAGACTTTAGCTGATGTTTGTTTGTTCCAGGAGGACTTTAGCTGATGTTTGTTAGCTCCAGGAAGACTTTAGCTGATGTTTGTTTGTTTCAGGAGGACTTCAGCTGATGTTTGTGTTTCAGGAGGACTTTAGCTGATGTTTGTTTGTTTCAGGAGGACTTCAGCTGATGTTTGTGTTTCAGGAGGACTTTAGCTGATGTTTGTTTGCTCCAGGAGGACTTAAGCTGATGTTTGTTTTTTCCAGGAGGACTTTAGCTGATGTTTGTTTGTTCCAGGAGGACTTTAGCTGATGTTTGTTAGCTCCAGGAGGACTTTAGCTGATGTTTGTTAGCTCCAGGAGGACTTCAGCTGATGTTTGTTAGCTCTAGGAGGACTTTAGCTGATGTTTGTTTGCTCCAGGAGGACTTTAGCTGATGTTTGTATGTCAGGTTTGAAGGCAGAGTGGATCATGTCACCTGGTGACCCGGGTCAGGTCAGAGGCCATGGCTCCTCCTCAGACCTGAGCCGGTCTCAGGGCTCAGGTCAGAGGCCATGGCTCCTCCTCAGACCTGAGCCGGTCTCAGGGCTCAGGTGTGAGCAGGTGGCTCCTCCTCAGACCTGAGCCGGTCTCAGGGCTCAGGTGTGAGCAGGTGGCTCCTCCTGGTGGAGGAGGAGCAGAGCTGCAGCTCCTGTCAGTCACACTCTGCAGGTGTGTCTCTGCAGAGCGGTGCGTTCAGGTGAATCTGTTGATGTGAGTTCTTTCAGGAACTGTTTCATCAGGTAAAATCAGAGCTGATCTGAAGCCTCAGTTTGTTTGTCTGAATGAATATTTTGGATTTGACTGAATTATTCTGACAGAAACTTTCTTTTTGGTCTGAGGTTAAAGATTTTATTTTAAAGTGTTTTTAATGGATGAAGCTGAGAAGAAAGGTTTTCTGTGGGATTATTTGTGTTTTTCTCTCATACCTCCACAGAACTGCTGTCTTTGTCTCGTCTATCAGCTCTGGATCTTATTACAGCTGAAAACCTCCTCCTCTTCTTCGGCTGCTTTGTTTGGCTCTCATTTCCTTCTGGCAGCTCCTGCAGGCTGTTTACCTTCGGCTGATGTCTGGTTCTGGTTCTGTGGGATTATCTGCAGCCCTGCAGACTAAAGGCTCTCAGATTAAAGCAGATATTTCACGTGTTAATGCCCAGAAGAGATTAAAAACACAAATTAAAGCCAGAGTTGGATTAACTGTACGGAGGAACAGCACTGCCAAAATAAAGACTAAATAACTAAAAAGTTTTATTGTGTCAACAAAAGTAGCCAGAAGAGTTTATTGCTGATGAACTGTGGCCAAAATCAATCATTTCCAGGACATTTTTTAAAGGCTTTAATGAGTTTAATCTGAATGTTTTTGTTGTTTTAGCTGCAGATTAAACAGCTAAAACGTTCCGTTTCTTCTTCTTTCCTCCAGAGGTCCAGGAAGACTCTGGTCTGTGAAGATCCAGACTGCTGGATCAGGCTCCTCCCTCTGACCTCTGACCCCTCAGCAGCAAACTGCTCCATCTACAGCCGAGGTGAGTTTCCAGAGGAAGCCCCGCCCCCACCTGAGCCGGGCTGTCAGTAACCCTCAGCCTGTGTGTGTCCAGGTGAGGAGCTGTTCTGTCAGGTGAGCAGAGAGATCCCTGCAGGTGAGAAGCTCCTGGCCTCCCTGTCCCCTCCTCCTCCTCCCTCCTCCTCCTCGCTCTCCCTGCTCACTCAGAAGCAGCCGGCGGTGAAGGAGGAGCCTCTGTACCCGGCGGCGCTGCACTCCGACATCCAGCTGCTGCCCCAGCAGGCGGGCATGGCGGCCATCTTGGCTACAGCGGTGGTTAACAGTGAGTGTTGGAGTCCAAACGGTTCATCAGGGTCTGACAGAACCTAAACCCTGAACAGAACCTCAGTCTGGTTTAAAGCTCAGTGTTTATCAACCGTCTTCAGTCTCAGGCCCTGTCCCAGGACCCCACTCCCACCCCCGTTCAAATCTGTGTTCATGTTGAAGTGTGTAGTGTGTCCCACATTCTCCACATACACCCTTAGCCCCGCCCATTTTGGGTACTATTTCCGCCCTTCCGTGAAGTCTGCGTTTATACGGACTTCGGTGAAGTGTATTACCCACAATTCATTGCTGCCAAAACAGCGACCGTTTTTTTAAAATAAACCTTTATTGAACATTTGAACATGAAATAAAAATAACAATACTGCTGGGGGGAATGAAGAACTTTAAATTAAAAAAAGAGTAAAAAATA